>NW_019173998.1:0-183438 GCF_001642475.1 Fonsecaea monophora | reverse complement strand
CGGAGGATCAGTCTGCCCTCGCCGTGAGGGTCGCTCCAGTCGTCGAAGAGGAATTTGATGTTGGCGGCCTCTTCGTCGGACAGAGGCGCCGGCGATGACACGCCGGTACCGTGGCTGTGGCTGTGGCTGTTGTCGATCTTCTCGTAAAACGCTTTCGGGTCCGCCATGGCTTGCAGCAGGGCTTGGAAGTCCTTGGGCACGACGTCGCTGACGAACCACGGAATGTCCTTGGGGTGCAGGACGACCTCGGTCGCCAGGCCCGTGGCGAGCAGGTACCCCGCCAGCACGAGGTCGACAAAGAGCTCAAAGCCCGCGTTGTCCAGCACGATGTCGACGCGACGCTGGGCCTTGCCGGCGCCGTGGGCGGCGTTGAGCACCTCAAACGCCCGGCCCAGGTCGTTGACCAGGATGTTCTTCTCCGACTCCTTGCGCGCGCTGCTGCCCTGCAGCTTCTGGATGTCCTCGTACGTCAGGCTGGTGAGTAGGGACAGGTCGGTCGCGTTCCCCCACAGGCAGATCTCGGCCATCTCCACGAACAGCAGCTTCTCGGCCTCGTCGATCTGCTGGGGGTCCGTCACCCCCTCGGCGACGGGCGCCCGGGCCTTGGACGACCGGATCTGCGTCATGATCCCGCGGTACTCGGCCGCCAGCTCCAGCACCGCCGGCCGCGACGATTTGAACGTCTCCATCTTCTGCCGCTGGAAGGGGTCGTAGTCCCGCCAGAATTTGCTCTTGGCCGTCGAGAACAGCGTCGCCATTCGCCGGTACAGGTAGCATTCCGAGAACAGCCACTCGACATTGTGCCACGTCGGCGGTCCCCGCGCCGCCAGCTCCTGGTTGTATCCCTCGACGTCCGGGAACCCGTCGTCGGGGATCGGTGACAAAGTCCGATTATGTTGTAGCTCGTACTTCAACGACCCTAGTGTTGAGATGATGGATTTACCCTCGGCCAAGGCATCTTTTTCCGAGTCTGGCAGCTGAGAGACGGTCCGGTGCACATCGTCTATGGCGCCTGTGACTATGGCCGGCCATCGTTCCCGCGCAGATTTGTGAGCAAAAGACGTGGGGTCGGACGTCTGGTAGGTTGGGACTTTGGGATCGTACTCCATTGAGCCGTCTTAGGCAGAGAGACACACTGTCAGAAATCACGAGTGAAGCCCTGTTTTCCCTTTTGCCTTCTATGCGAGCAAAGATCTGGGACAGGGTCTGGGTGATATAGAATTGATGAACTTGTCCATGGCGCACAGATTTAAGTTTTGGTTGAGCGAGCCTCGCCCAAACTTGCCACATGCGGCAATGCCAAGCACCAATAATATTACAAGGATGCGCGTCGACGAGGCTGAGGCTCTTACTCCAACGACAAACGCTTTGTAGAGAAGGGAACTCGACGTGGCCATATATCACGAGGGCGAATATCCCATAACTAGTCTCGCCATCTTGTTCTATATATTTATTTACCGTATGTGGACTCAGCCTCATCCAAAATCCATTCGTAGTTCAATTGCCGGCTTCGCTTGCACATTGTCTTCCGAAGTCGCCTCCTGTTTTTGGCCGACTCCAGCGGCACGCAGCAGGTTTTCCAAATCTGAACGCTGCTCCTCGTCCAATAAACCGACCGTCATTTTGAACGCTAGCTGATCAGTCGCCACCAACTCGAGTAGTCTTGCGGCGCTCTCTTTCCGCACACCGTCCGAGCTACTGCCTTTGGGGATCTGTTTAGCACGAAGCAGGATCAACGGCACCAATATGGGCATAGCAGCAAATCGCCCCGGAATTTTGATAGACGCCACGGCCGCCACCAGAGCTTGTGTCAGTGCTGTCTTGACATTCTCTGGATCCTCTGCTTCCGGGTCGCTCACGTATGGTACCAGCCGCGACCATAGGATTCTCCCAACTGCGTCATCGCAAGGTGTTTTCGGATTCGTGACAAGCAGCGACCGCATACAGCCGGCCGCGATTTTGGCAAGACCCACGTCTTGGAGGCAATCGAGCAGCTCCGAGAGTGATTTTGTGATAAGCTCGTCGTTGGCTGGAATGACCGAGCTAGCCGTCGTGAGCAATATGGTCATGGAGAGCAGAGTATTCTTGGCACAAGTGATCGCATACTCGTTCTCTCGTCGCTGGGCCACAGCCAAGATTGACAGCATGCGGTACAGGCAGCCGCGGATGAGCCTCGAGTTGACTTCATCGGAGCCGGACTGAACAACGTCCTGCAAGAAGGCTTTAAAGATGGGCATGGTCTGGGGGAGCACCTCATCCTGACACACGCCAGTGGCAAGAAGGGTACAATAGCTGTGAATGATACAGGCATGGAGATCAGCCCGAATGATGGCGGGGAAGATTGAGGCCACATCCACCAGCGCCTGGAAGCAAAGTCGTACGAGGGCAATGCCATCGTCCCCAAGTTTACGAAAGGCAGGGCCAGGCGGATCTTCCAGGGTCGGTATGAGACCTGTCAAAACCAGAATGATGATTCTTGTCAGTTCAAAGAGCTGTTCAATGTCGTCCGAGAGCTTTTCGTCCCGATCTTGGGTCTTCGCTGCGACGTGATCCAAGGACAAATTCCGGGCTATTTCAACGAGGACGCTCTGTGTCTCCCGCGTACTCGTGAGAGCAAGTCGGTCCAGGGTATCCGTGGTTTCATTGAACACTGCCTCCTCGTAGATTGCATTGCCACACACTTCAGGAGTCAGGATCTTTCTGAGAGCCTGCAGGATTGATAGCGCCTGCGAAGGATCTTCCCTCGCCTGTGTCACCAGGGCTTCAAAGGCGAGTCCAAAGAGGATGAAGAAGAACGCCACGGGCTCCTCACGGAAGCTCATGTCTCTTCCAGGGGCGGCAGCTTCGTCTGCGGGGCCGTCGACTGCATAATTGCGTTTGTCATCGAGTGCGTCAAACACTGACTCACTGTCCTTTTCTACAAGTACAGCAATGGCGTCCACAATGCTCAGCCAATTCTTCTGATAAAACTTCAAGCGGACTTCTCGATTGAAGGAAGCGTATCGTTCGTCCAAATTACCGCCCGCAACCTCGCCTCCGAGCGTATCCGAAATTTCTGGCTCAAAGCGTAAGCCAGCAAACTCTTGTAGCGATGTCAGCCAAAGTGGCGCAAGTTTGGGAATGTACGGCTGCAGGATTTCTTCCAGAAACGGTTGCTCGGAACTTGCAAGTTGCAGCTGTGCCCAGCCAGACAAGATGCCCATCTTAAGCATAGCCTGTGCATTTGGGCTAAGGTTTTTCAGATCGCCAATTGCTGGTTCGGGGACAGGTTGAGTCAGGTTGTCGACCCCCATGGCAAGAACCTTGAAAATACGGCCCATACGTTCCGCGTTGGTCACTATCCCTGTAGCAACGAAGGTAGCGCAAACGCCAATGGCCTCGGCAGCTAGTTCTGGAGACGAGTCCGCAGCAAATGCTGGCGTTAGAGCTGAGCTGATTTGGGCTTGGTACTGCTCGAGCAGGGACGCCTCCAAGAAATCAGGATCCGGAGTCTTGCCAAAAAGCTTGAGGATCTGATCAATGATGCGAAGACCCCAGATGCGAAGCTCGACCACGTTGGCAGTCGAAGCCGAAAAGGCAACGCGAATCACATCCGCAATCTTGCTCTGCAACACTTCTTCGGCCGAAATGACTCGATCCGGCGACATGGCGGCTTGGATGATGTCCATTGATTCGCTGAGCAGTCGCATCGCAAAGTCTCTTGTCTGCCAGCGGAGAAACTCTTGACCTTCTGGTGTAGCGTCGGGCGCATCGCCTTGCGCGGCGGCCGCTGCAGCAGCAAAGCCGGCGACTTCTTCATCTGCCAGGTCTGGCATGGCCGTTTTTGCTGTCGCGACGCGCGATGGTGCCGATGCCTTTGTTCTTGTCCTGGAAAGTATGCTCTGACATTTGTCGATCCATGCGGCTGTGTCAACGAGGATGGTCTGCTGCATCCAATTCTGTAGCATTCCCTGCAAGGACTTGTTTTCCGGGTTGTCGTCCAGACGTGCCCACAGATCGTCGCCCAGCTTAGAAGTCGCCACACGCGCGACTTCAGAGGAATTTCTCTTCATCAATTCCCCAAGACCTTTTATAGCAGCGGACTGGAGGAGGTCCTCGTCAGACGAAATATTCGTCTGCAAATCTAGGACGTATTTGGCAAATTGAAGATGCGCCGGCGCATACATGCAGAGATGGCGAAGGCATTGGTAACTTGCACTCCGCAATCGTGCCGAAGGCTCTTTTTGCAGGTAGCCAATCAGTACCAAGATCAAATTGCGCGCCTTGGAAACATCTTGCAAGTCAGGCCCCAAGACGTTGATGATGCTGTCAACACATTGAGCAAGTGCCAGAGGCGTGAAAAGCTCAAGCTCCAGATTAGATGTCGCCACAGATACAGCTTCCTCGTTGTGAGTGTCACTTGAGTATAGTTGAGCAAGTAGACCCAAAGTGCTCGTCGCGTACGTGGAAAAGGCCAGCCCAGCAGACTCCGCAACCAGAAGCAGTCCTTTGAGAGCCCAGTAATGAACGATCGTGTGACTGTCACTGCATAATGATAGGAGGACCCCGACGATAGACTTGATGTGAAGGCTGGCTGCCATGGCGCCTACTTCTGAGTGAATATATCCGAGCGCAAGAGCACAACCAGCACGAGCGCTCGGATCGCGATTCGCCACAATTGTGTCGATGAGGACTTTGACCTCCCTGTTGGTGAACTGGGTCCCAGCGAGATTACATATGCGGCCTATAGCACGAGCAGCTATGTGTCGTAGGATGGGATCGGAGTTGCACAGGTATCGGTCCAAAAGTTCAGTGATGACTTGTCCCACTGCCCCGACATGCATTTTCCCAGAGTTGTATGGGGTTTCGTTATTCGCAACTGCGAGCGCACATAGGAACGCGAGGGCGGTATTGATTTGCATCGCTGCCTTCCTGCCGGGTTCGCGTTGCAGAGGCTGCGAGACAGCAGTAATTAGCTGCTCCACGGTACTCTCTTGAATTCGGGGTGATTGAAGAGGCAACGATATAGCGAAGAGCTTGATTGCCAGATTCACACAAGATGTCGCGGGCGAGCTTATCTCGGCCTCGTCCAGTCGGTTATCTGGCCTTGAGAGTAAGGCGGGATCGTGTTCAACCGCCGGCAAGGCAGGACACCGGATTAGGATATCTGGTACAGAAATCTCTTGTTCGGTGTACGTGTCAGTGCTCGGTTCATTATGGTTCTCAAACGGCAGGTAGGTATCGAAACTGTCTGCCAGGTTGCTAACGCCAAAGCTCCAGTTGTCTTCCGTGGCCCACAGGCCCTCGAAGTTGCTTGCAGTATTTGCCAGTGATGCTTCTAAGCTTTTCAAGACTGGCCGTTCTGGATCGGTGAACGTCCTCATAGTAAGACCTATCAAATCCGAATGGGACACCACATCGCCTTGGTCAAGGTGCTTCAAGCTAACTAGGGAAATGAAGCTTTGCAGTACACGTCGGCGGAGCAATATGGCGAAATCCTGTAGCTGAAGGGTCGGTACCAATCGGTGAGACACATCCTCTGACTCCCGCGCAGGTGGCAAGCTGTCGAGGAAAAGGATAGTATTGTGCAGCATGGTTGAAATTCGCTTCGACCCATCTGTCGTGACTAGACCGCTGCAAGAGGAGAGAAACATGAGCAGAGCACTCAGAGCACATTCGCGAACATGGGATAAAAAGCTCAGCTCCAGATGCCCTCTTTTTGCGGCATTTTCGTGGGTCAATGGGGGAGGCAAAGCATTTCGCCAGAGCAACATGAGCTGGTTCATATGAACTTTTACAAAGCTTGGTCCCAAGCTCATCAGGCCCCCAATCAACGTCCATGCGACCTGCACCTGCATAGCTGAAAGCCGCAGTTCGGCGGCTGCACTTGACTTCAATAGGTCGGTTGCAAAGGTGAAGATGGCAGAATATGTCTGGACGGAGCCATATAGGGGTCTTTGGCGTGCACAACTTACAGCAACTGCTATGGCTGCTGCAAACCCAATTGATTTTCGGTGCGGTTGTTTGGCCTCTGACGGCTGAAACTCCTTTTGCAATTGTGACATGGCATGCTCGATAGTGCGCATGAGCTGATTCGGACACGCAAGAATGAAAGCCCTGAAGCATTGAGCGGCATGGCTTTGTACCGTGTGATTCGGGTGTTGGATGACTTGAAAAAGGGCTTCTCTGCATGAATCCTGGAATACGCTGGCAGCTGGTCCTAGGCGCAACAACAAGTCTGTCAAAGTACCCAAGGCGCCAGCAAGAATCCGCTTTGACGGTTCGCGTCTTTCCGGCAGCACTTGAGGGTAGTTCTTGATAACATCATTAATCAGGTACCGCGCCGCATTGACTTGGGCGTTCTCCGTCAACAGGACCGTAACATCGGCAAGGATCCACTGGACCAGCTTCCGTGTGAGGAGCAGTCGATGACGGTTGAATGATATAGTTGGGTGGTTCAACAGGTCCGCGTATGTATGAACAGCTATCGAGGCATAATTCTCCTCCAAGGTTTTCCGAGGCAGTAAATGGAGCAGATATTTGTAACAGATGGCAATGCCTGCACGAGACCTGTTCGTTGTTGACGCACGGCAATACTGTTGCGACAGAACACGAAGAACTTCGTCCAAAGAAAGTGTCAGCCGCATAGACGCTTTCACCTGTCCCGGCGAAGGTGAGCCGGGCCGTTCAGACTCGACTTCCTCGTCCAGGTCGTCTCCCGGTTTCTTGGACCGTTTCGGTTTTCGTGAAACCGGCACCTCGGCGGAACCGTGCGAAGAATATGCTTGATTCAGCGCAGCCGCCAGGGCGGCGGCGGCAGCATGCCTCACGGATGGCGCAGAACTGTCAAATGCTTTCCAAAATGTTGTCTTGAGGCTGTCAAAGTCATTCGAGTTGTTGAAATAGCCGGTTTCACTGACTAGGCTGCGGAGACATGAACACGCACACCTCTGGACAAAAGTCGATTTGTCACTTGTTGCAGCGTGTCGCGCTTGTTTCCAGATATCCCGCGCAACATGCTCATCCAGACTTCGCTTGATCCCAATAATCAGTCCGCCGAGGGCTCGGAAGACGCACCCTCTGACTCCGGCATGGGAAGATTTCAAGAGTTTTAGTATTGTAGCAACCGTAAGTCCCGAGAGACTAACAGCACTGTCTCCTGCCGCGCGAAAGAGGGCTCCCAGACAAACCACGGCCGCATGTTTGGATCCCAACTCCTTATCCGTCTTTCCTGCGTTCAAGATCGCTAAGAGATCGTTGATCGTCTCGTAGAGTAGACTGTGGCTGCCGCGACTGAAGACATCTGCTAAGATTCTTCCGAGGCCGTTTCGAATCACGCGGGACGGGATTGGAGAACCGAGTCCAATGATCTTGATGACTTCCTTCTTGATCGAAGCTTGATGGGGGGGTAAGGCCTCTGCTGACAACTGTTCGACATGGCGCTGGAAGTCGGAGACAAAGGTTAACAGGTATAAGTCTTGCTGCTCGGTCGGTAGGGCGTGAAGCTTCGAGACATCGAGTTCAAGGTTGGAGGTGCCATTGACCGCAGGCGCAGTTTGCGGCGCGGGAGCGGCAGAAGTTGTCGCCATTTGTCAAGGGTTTGAAAGATGCGAACGCCCTCGATGGACGAACGCTGCGATAACCACTCAGTAACATATATGCAAAGCACGAAGAACGCTCAAGGTCTCTGTTGGCCGTGCTCCAGAACTTCAGCCTGCCAACTGCATGTCTGTCCTGAAGCCATTTACGTGCCAGATCCGTCGCGCGATTATTATTCTGCGCTAGAGTGGCCGAATGCCTCGCCGTAGACTTGGCAATATTACTGCGGCGGAGTATTTGGTGATAGTGGCAGAATCGATCACGAGTTGAGAAGACGAATGGCTTCCTGCTCAATCTTTACGATTTACTTCATATCGAGCACATGAACAATGTATTCACATGAAATTCATACCGTTTGTAGTCGGGAGATTGAACCACGCAAATCTTGTCTTATACTTTGATGCCATATCCGAGTCATCGGCTGGAGGCTACAAGCTTATTTCTTTGACGAGGATCCATATTGCAAGATGTTCACTTATTTTGGCCTAGCTGCAAGTTTATGAGGTGGTCTTCTTCAAGTAAAGGGTCTGAACGTTGCAGTACGCCTTGAGACCAGCAAGACTCCATTCGAAACCGAGACCGCTCTCTTTGTGGCCACCAAAAGGCGCGTTGGGGTCGACCTCAAGATGGGTGTTAACCCAGACGCTACCAGCATCAATCTGTCGGGCGATGCGAGTGGCTTGCTCCAAATCGTTAGACCACACCGAAGCGCCGAGGCCCATCTTGGTATTGTTGGCGCGAGCAATGACATCGTCTTCGTCAGACCAGGTCATCAGTGGGACAATGGGGCCGAATGGTTCCTCGGTGGCGATTCTGGAGTCATCCGCGGGCTTGTCGATGATGGTAGGTGTGATGAAGTAACCAGGTTTGTCCTCGTTCTTCCCACCAACTGCGACGTTCCACTTCTCCTTTTCAATGTCGCTGAAGAAGGTCTATTCAAGACGTTAGAGAAAGAGGGTACAACGACAGGGTGAATTGTCCACGCCCGGCACAAGACATACCTTGACTTTTTCGTATTGCATCTTGTTTTGAATGGGTCCAAGGAAGACTCCCTCCTCGGTACCGTCACCAACCTTTAGTTGCTTGGTGAACGCAACCATGGCATCTCTGAACTGGTCGTGGATATCCTCGTGAACATAAATGCGCTTGATGGCCAAGCAAATCTGGCCCGAGTTGAGGAAGGCAAGGGTAGCAATCTGGTCGGCAGTGTTAGTAACTGGCCCTTGGGAGGGAGATGAGGTCAAAACTGGGTCATACCTTTTGGGCAACGGCGTTGATATCAACATCCTTGCAGACGATGGCCGGATCTTTACCACCCCTAGAAATGTGAGTCAGCCCAAGGGCACACAGATGCTTCAAGTTTCACACTTACAGTTCCAAAGTCACTCGCTTCAAGGTCTTAGCTGCGCTCTCCATAACCTTCTTTCCAGTGAATGTCGAGCCAGTAAAGCTGATCTTGTCGGGGCCGGGATGGCTCGTCAGCCAGGGTCCCAGGTTGTCATCACCGCTCAGGACTTGGAGGACACCAGGAGGGAAGAATTGTTGGCCGAGTTCACCGAGCTTCAAGTCGCAGTATGGCGTAAAGGGCGATGGCTTGATGATGATGGGGTTGCCAGTCAGGAGTGAGGGAGCAATCTTGCCGCAGGCGAGATGGACGGGGAAGTTCCACGGTACGATGCCCACGGCGACTCCGAGAGGTGTATAGCGGACAATGATCTTCTTCTCGTCATTCTCTTCCACCACCTCCTCCTTCAGTTCGAGTTTGGACAGGGCTCGGAGCCAGTGGACACCGGTATGGATCTCGCCAACGGCGAATTGAAGCTGTGGTTCATGGCACTTAGCATTCGGAACGTTCGACTATTCCGGGGAACTCTTACGGGCTTTCCTTGCTCTTGGGTCAGGAGCTTTCCAAAGTCATTGGCGTACTTTTCCAGGGCGTCGGCGAAGGCCAGGACAGCCTCTTTTCGCTTCTCTAAAGGAGTCTTTGACCAGGTCTTGAATGCTTCCTTGGCAGCAGCTACAGCATCATCGACATCCTTTTGGGTCGAGACGGGCACTTCTGGATTGGGCTTGCCAGTCGCGGGGTTGATGCCGTGTCTGGTTTGCTCCGTGGAGGTCGATTTGCCATTGATGGTGTTGTAAAAGCCGTTGAACACGTCAAAGCCTGGACCTGAGATCGAACCCATCTTGAAAGGCGGCACTTTTTTTTTTACGTCAGGTTTTGAAAAGACTACTGGCACTCAAGAAAACAAGGGTGGAAAGAGGGATATATCGTCAATCGAAAAGCCACTGCAGCGCAAACTCTCTTTATGAAAGCAGCGTCGACACTACAAAGACGAGGGGCAACACGAGCGCGGGGCATATTGGGTCCGGGTCAATCACCCTCGGAATAATGCCACGATAATGAGGTTTCTAGAGGCATCGACGGGGATAAAAGTCTGGATGGATCGCAAAGCCCATCACGCGGCCGCACCCCAGCTACACTTGTCACACAAACTCAACCCCTCCCGTGCCTCGGATGCCCACTTGGTCGACATAAAGGGGAAGGGCGAGCATTCCGGACCGAGGTTAGCCTCGTGGCGGAGGTGGCCCAAGGTGGCCTTAGGAGGGCAAGCTTGCCTTCTAGCCAATGGAAACCCCATACAAAAGGAAAAAGAAGGAGTCGTCACTGAACATCTTCTTGGTTCTGACTCTTCATTCCTCATCGCTCCCTCTTAAGTCCGAGTCAGAAAGCACGACTCGTGGCTCGGACGAGGCCTTGGTCGAATCGTCAACGTCAAGACAAGGTCAGAAGCCCAGGTCCAGCCAGGGACGAGAGGGACAAGACAGACATTAGTCACCACTTTCACAAGAGGGACCAGAATTTCTTCGACTGGGTCGCCTTCCCCTGCTCTCCCTGTGTTCGGAGGGTGGTGACTGGGACTTTTATTACCAAACTCCCGAACGGTCCTCGAGTCATTGACAATGATTCATGCGGTTGGCATAAGCCCACCAGGGCGTTCATACAATCGTCCCTCTCCCCGCAAATATTTCACTCTTGAATGCGATACTGCGGGGTTGGTTAGGCGAGGCAAACCAGATACGGGCGACATAACAGAAATGATAGCAGCTGCGAAATACTGGCCACCCTTGCTACCTAGGTAAGGAGACTTCTTGGTAAGGATCAAACTATATAGGTGAGGACAGGCCATACGATGTTTCCAGGCTTTGCGGAGGTCCATCCGTTCTGTGGTGGTCTTTTCTTTGCTTTCCTTTTCCGTATCCCTTGATTCCAGGAGTATCGAAAACTATTCACACAATCTAGTCTCATCGCAATGGCGACCATGGTAAGCCGAGTGTTGCAATTCCAAGAATGTGCCTAGTAATCAGATTGGATACAGACGGCTACAGCCCCTGCCCAAGTGCAGACTAAATCTGGCACGGGAAAGGCATCTGGGAAATCCCTCGTGGGCGAGTTCAACTGGCATGGTATGTCTTGCGCGGTCAGGAGAAGTCTCTGTTTTCCGACCGTGATGATGCTCACTGTTGTCTTCTCTATTCAGATGTGCTCGTGCCTGAAAACGCCGGAGCCGGTCTCACCAAATGGCATTACCAACGTCGAACCCTCGTGCAGTACGCGTGCCTGTTCGCAGCTGGACTCACGTCGTTCTACAAGTTCCAGTCCCCTGCTCTTCGGGCCGCCGGTCTGGGTCTTCTCTTCCCGGGAGCTGGTCTCGTCGCTGTCTGTACGATTCCTTCGATCCTGTCATTTGTGGTCTCCTGTGCTCTGATCCCCTTGGTTCTCTTTGCGTGGTTCGGGATGGGCGGCTTGGTTTTCCCCATTGCCCTCTGGGTTGGCACCGCCGCCCTCTCAGCAGTGCTGGCAAAAGAGTCCGTCTTGGAGCTCGCCGGCCCCTTGATGTCGGCCGTGTGCGTAGGTGGTATTATCTACCTGGCCTATGCCTGCCAGCGGGCCAACGCCGGGGCACGGAAGAAGCGAGCAGCTCGCAACAGCTACCTGGTCGAGGAGGTCCAGAGAAACCAAACACATGCTGCTGCGGCTCCCGAACCAGGCACGCGGGAGGTCGACGAGAAGACTCTGCGCTTTGTGCAGTGGTATCTGGAACTCGGCCTGACGCCCAAGGATGATTTCTCGTACCACGACGTGATCGACCAGTTCCAGACGTCGGCCATTCGATACCAGCTCTACGAGGCTGTCAATTGCCTGGGGATGTACCAGAACGTCTACTGCCCCAATTTCCACGGCTACCTGTCTCAGGCACAACGCAATGCCATTGACAAGAGGTGGGTGTCTCTGTCACAACTAGACACGGCTTGGCGCTAACCTGTCCCATCTACAGCTTTACCAAGAAGGTGATGGAGTAAGTGTCCGATTCTTTTTGCGAGTATATCCCCTTTGTGGGAGCGGCTCCTGCTACACACGAGAACCTTTTTTACTCACTCTTCGCAGCTTCTGGAAATGGGAGTCCATGGCCGGCAAGTTCAACGCCCACGACTGGGATCCTTGCAAGAAAGACAACATCATGGTGACAGGCTACATCCTGCAAGCCGTGGGCATCTACCAATCCAACACGGGCGACGACCGCTACACCAAGCCCGGCAGCATGACCTTTGAGATTACCGACTCGCTCAAGTTCCCCTACGACCTTCGAGGGGTGGCCGACGCTGTGTACAGGAACATGAACGAGGCGGCGTACTGCCTCTACCCTTGCGAGCCCAACTGGCTCTACACGCCCTGCAAGTGAGTTAGTCCCTTCACCCCTTCACCCTTAGACCCTCGATCTGGCTCGACCTCGATGGAGTGATGTCGTCACTTGTAAACTGACATGTTGTTCCTGCTCAGTCTGGTCGGCATCGGCGGCATTCTCCTCACCGACCGTCTTCTAGGGAACAAGTACGGCGAGGAACTGCGCGGGCGGTTCGAGCACGCCCTGGAGACCGAGTTCAGCGAGCCAGATGGGACCATCCTGCCGATCCGCAGCGAACTTACTGGCTTCACGGTACGTTTTCTTCGCCCGTGAGATGTTGTGCCTGGACTGATTGTCAAAAAAAGATTCCTGGCCTCGCGGGCGCCATGTCCGACATGGTGAATTCGATCCTCTGCGCCTCGTATCTGCCTCACATTGCACACCGAAATTGGGGTAAGTTTCATTCAATTCTCCCTTACTTCTTCTTCCCGTCCCATCGAGCAAGATACGCTACGCACTGGACCCTACCACGGAAACCAAAAGAAAACACCACTAACCATTGCAAAACGCTTTGTCGTTATTTTAGCCTTTGCCAAAAAAGAAACTCTCCGCTACAACGACCAGGGCCGACTGGAAGTGCGCAACCTGCTGGGCGCCGACATGCTGGACGCGGGCAACTACAAGTCGGGCGAAGGGGCGATCCGGACCATCTGCGCGGCCGCGGCGGCCGAGTACGGCGACGAGGCGATGCGGGTGGAGCTCCTCCGCCAGCTCGACGACGAGTACCACCCCGTGTTTGCGACCAAGACCGGGGCGCTCAAGAACCGCGGCGTCAGCACGCTCGCACAGGGCACGACGCTGCGCGCCCGTCTCGGCCGCTTCCAGGACTGGACAACCATGATCCAGCGCGGGCCGCCGGCGCACGTCTTCCGCGCTCCGGTCCTCGACGCCGTCGCCTTCCCCGACGTGCTCGTCGCAAAATGCTACAGCCGCGACGGCGAGAGCGTCGATCTCGTCCTCTACAACGGCCGCGAGCCCGGCGTGTTCCGTCTAGGCTTCACCCGGTGCGAGCCCGGTCAGACATATGCCCTGCTGGGCCAGGAGGCCGTTGCTGAGCAGGACGGCACCGTGGCGTTTGACGTGAGGATTGACGGGCGGACCGAGGGGCGGTTGGAGCCCGTCAAGGCGAATTGAGCGATGTGTCGTGTAGGAGAAAGAAGGGGAGGTCGTCTCTTTTCTTTTCTTTTCTTTTCTTTTCTGTTGCGTGCAGTACAGTGTAGCGCAAGGCAATGTAAATCCCTCGGAGAGAGAGAGAGAGATGCACAGATGATGATGTCTTCGGACCTAAAGACCAAGACGTCCCAACCCAACAACAAGTTCAAGCATGATAAACCATTCTTCTCGACTCAGATTGACACTGGCAAAATTCTTGTGAATAATTACCACCGCCCCCGTGCCCGGATCTGGTTCAGCCTTGCCTTGCCTAACCAGAGCTCCTACTTAAACCATACGTATCATACGAGTAAGCGAGTTGACGAGAAGAGAAATCAAGGCCTATGAATTAGTTACCGTACATGAACGCCTCGGTACCTCGTCCTTTGCTTTACTTTGGAAAGCATTGTTGTTCTTTGAGATGAAATGAAAGGGGCTTTGCGATGCGAGTAAATCAATGGCAAGACAGGGTGTAGGATTCGATTCGATTGGAGCTGAGCTGAGGTGCACTGGGCTTGACTGGGCTTGGCTGGGCTGGCAGCTGGTCAGCGATAACGACCACAAACGCAGCCAGCTAGGTAGTCAGGTTGCCAGCCTTCACATTTTATCACTGCATGTACCTCGTACATATGTACGTACTTGTACCCACCGGTACCTACCCAGCCACAGCCTGCCAGCTTGCCAGTGCCAGCCTACCCACTACATACGACACTGCGCAGGTGTACGCAGCTGTGCGCTTGCGCGCTCCTTTTCCTCGTGTGATATGCACCTCGCATGCATAGAGACGTCTGAAAGCACCGCGGCACCTTACACAGCTTCCTATCTTCCTAACCTCCTAGCTTCTGACCGCCCGCCGTCCGTCAAACCCGCCTGGGCAATACACACAACTCCGCCCATCGCCCATCGCCCATCGGATTTCCGTAGCGCATTTGTGCATTGTGCGTAGCGTCGTGCGTCTGACTCGACATTTCGGTGGGCTTCATTTTTTCACTTTTTCACCCCACCCTCGTATTGATACCCGTCTATCTACCGAGTACCTACCTATTGTACCTACAAAGCTCACTAGATACCTTGGCAAAAAGGAAACAAGCTGAAAAGTTCCAGTCTACCTAGACGGAGCTTCGGTTCCTCGGGGTTCCCTTGGGTTTCCTGTGTGGAGGTAAGAAGTTAAAGAGATCGCGTGGGATTCCTTTCCGAGGAAAGAAAAATACTTGGACAAGGACGAGAAACTCGACTTGGATCATTATTGGAGGAGGGGCGGCGTAAGCGGCGACGCGGGTAGCGATAAGGCTAGGAAGGAAGAAGCTGGGGGAGGCTGGAGACTTGGAGGCCGCAAGCTGGACCACGGAGATGGGGATTGAGATGGAGCTTGAACCCCATCCTGATCATAGAGCAACAAGGTATGTACCGAGTACTGAACCGATATAGTGCTTACCAACGAGCGGGGAGATCAAAGGATTTTGCTTGATAAGAAGAGAACAACGGCAGAACAAAGGGAAGTCTGATTACTCTGATACTCGAGAAACTCTGGGGATGCAAGGATTGCTAATGATTGGGGCCAATCGTCCGATAAGCTTGATATTCCTGCCCGAGCATCGACTGCGACACCCGTACCGACTTGACGGAGTATTCGCATCTACTGCAAGGCCACCAGCTGTGAGGCTTGCTCTTCGTCGACAATCAAAGGTTCAGAGAATTTCAAAATGGCGCAATCAATTATACTTGTATACAAAATCTACCAGCCACGTCATGCATCCCTATACCAAGCCCGCCTCTTCCGCTCAAACTCGCACCTTCTCCGGCGGAGGAATGCGTCGACTCCACCAAGCAGTACTTGATGTGGCTAGGATCTTGGCCTTGGCCTTGGTGCCATGCTCTTTGTGCCTGACTGCCTGGGAAAAGCTTCCTCATCCTCCTCGCTCTGACTGGCCCACAACATGATCCACCGTAGTAGCCAGGATGAGATCTTGGTGCTGCATGTCTCACCGTGTGACGTACAGCTCCGTGGCTTTCATAATTGCTTCATTTCATCTTGGCCAACAGGCACAATGTCGCAATGAAACTTTTATCCACAGATTGCTACAGTAGTCTCCACATACCGAGCATGGTGTCTTGTGTCGTAGGTATCTTCCCAAGTTGGAACCTGTTGAGATGTGGCGATGTCGTCGTTTCCAATTGATCAGAAGGGAGAATGGAAAATGCCGTGCACATTTCCGCGCCAATCTTTCGACACAAGTCAGTGGTCAACAGCTGTGATATTATCCCAAAAGTCGTTGCCAATTCCATGTTGGCTAAATCGAGGCTCACTGTGTATCGCCGTGTACGTCGTCTTTGAATGCGCTGGAGGTTCCTCGGCCATTGACCGTTTTGTTGCCGGGTTATATTTTGGAGGCTCGGGTCCACACGGGACCTGTAGAATATGGGTTGACATGGACTGATGGTTGTCATTGCCTTGATACCATATTACACGCTGAATCGTTTCGTCGCTGTACATGCAGAATCACAAAGAGATCACATCCATAGAGAGCACCTTGTTGTAAAAAGTGACGTTCGTCGCCGAATCAAGGGCCTCGGAACCGAATGCAATATATCCAAGATAGTCTAAAAGGTATTGTTAGCAATGCACCAGGAGATTCGCCCCAAAATGGATTCCAACAATCGCTCACCATTCACAGTAGGGCCTCCCAGCCCGGTCAGACCTTGCAGCAGAGGGCCTATATCGGCGTTGAAGGTTTGCACGCCAGCCGCAGCATCGCTAGCCACCCATGAAAGAACGCTTTGGCCGAGACCATTGACACCGGAATAGAGCGAGAAGGTGGTCCCGTTGACGACCTGGGTGGCGATAGCTCCTTCTGCCAGACCAATCTGCTGCGTCGACGCACCAAATTGACCCAGCCAAATCATGACTTCGTACTTGGCTTCCTCGACGTTGGTGGCCTTGTCCGGATCGGAATCCAAAAACATATCGACTGCCACATTGGCATCCAGTGCGGCAGCAGTCAGGTCGGCGATGTTCATAGCCTCGGGTCTTTCATCGCCAACTCCATAGTACCATTCAGTCTCGAAGTTGATGGCAGAGACCTGGGAGATCTCGATCGGAAACACATTCGAGTCGAGTTTGATATTGGAAAATGCGTGAACGGGCTGTGTTGGAGGACCACGGGGAAACTGCCACTGCACATCATCTGTCAGAGCCGCGCCACGACGACAAAAATAAATTGAGAGACATGACTTACAGTGATCGACCACTCTGGGGCGGTGGTCTTGGTCGGGTAAGAGCCATTCTGTTCATCATCAGCATCACGTGACAGGAATTGGGGAAACGCCGCCTGATCGTCATGATCCTGCACGCAGTCTTTGCAAAGCGAGACGTACGCTCAAAGTGGTAACCTGGCAACTGTCGTCAGTGTCATGTTCATCGTCTATCCCCAGGTCAACTGCTTACATTCATACACAATGCGCCTGGTCCAGTATAGTCGTCGGGGAGTGCCCATTGGTTTGGGTTTCTGGGAAGGATTGAGATTGTCAGCTTTCAGTTGTCTGAATAGTGATTGGTCACGGCCTTGATTTGACCGATAAAGTAGCGTCGGCGGTCGGAAGGTATATCCACAAGCACCAAAGCTGGCAGAAGCCGGACAAACTCCCTGCAGATAGCGGATCCTTGCCACGCTGAACAAAGCCAGTCCCGACTGGGTGATGGTCCAGGTACACGAAAAACCTTGACAACTTTAAGTTGTCAAACATGACAGGGGTACTGATAGTTGCGCGCGCAAGGACACGCACACCACTTGGGTTATTGGGGGGAGATCATAAACCACTCACAATGTATATTCTTGGCCATTTGAGAACGGATGGACACCGAAAGCCTTTTGACAATATACTGATGACTTGATCGAGTTGTCGATAAAGGGATTCGAGGGAAGTCCTTTGGACTCGCGATATGCTTGAATGCCCAGTAGTACGCTGATGGTGACCGCGATAGGGATGAGGACAAAGCCGAATGAGACGAGAGACCTGACGCCCATGTTCGCGGGCGAAGACGGGTGTCTGCGCTGAAGTATTGCTGTAGAAGGGTGGCAGCAGAGAATCGACTGACCGACCAGGCGAGGGGATGGTGAAAAATGAATTGAGTGACCTTCGAGACGGAGAATGCCTTGACTTGATAGTTAAGAGGAAAGAAGAGCGATGACGCCGATGGATGGATGGGGTGAAGGATTCGATGGTTGGGGGGGAACTGCGCTGTGAGGAAAACTGCGAGGGTGAAGAGACGCGTGCTTCCCGGTTTCCCAGTGCAGCAGAAGCCGGAGAATCAGCTGGATCGATCCGGGCAGTGCAGCTGATACAGATGCAAATAATGCAGCTTCTGGCGACAAGGACAGGCGCCGGCTCGTGGTGGTTTGTATGATGGGAAACAATGTGGCGAGTGATAATTTTGTTTCAGTCTCGGGCAAGATTTAAAAAAGAAAATGGTTCGACCACAATTGGCCCGTCGGATGGAGCCCGTTTCAGCAAATCTTCTGTTATCCGCAAGACACAACCTAGACAAGTGGCCTAGCTGGGTGTCTCTGCCGTACCTGTCGGCGTCGCCAGACTGAGAATTTGGGGGGATTGAAGGGGTTGAGGCAGCTGGTTTGTGGCCATTGGGGGAGCGCGGGAGGGGTGACAGGGGGAGCACCGGCCAGGAGATTTGCAAGCCCTTGGCGGACCAGTGGCACCCCGACGCACCAGTGGCGTATGTGGCCCACCCTCCGGAAATCCCTCTAGGCCAGATCAAGTTTTAGCGCGCCCCAGCCCACTCTCGCTTGTTTAGGCGTGCTTTTGGCCGCGTGTGGTTGGTCTTGTTTTTCATCTTCACGCACCCCTGGCCCCTGCTGCTAGCCTCGTCACTTGGACTCGCGGCTTGCCAATTTGCATGTTTTTCCCAAATTGCCTTGCCTTGTTTGCCCAGCGCGCGCCCCCGGAACAAAGGTTGTCAAGATTCTTAGCGACTCCGTTCAGGCACGAGTCCCTCGTATCCTCGCAGGCAAGGCCCTCGCTAATCCGTACCGCCCCCGTTATCATCGTCAAAAAAGCCTTGTTAGAAGCTCTTGGGCTCCATCTGTTCTCCGTAACCCTGGTCTTTCCCCAATAACAATCACATCGTCGGCCCCCTCCCCAGCCTTTCCGGGTTCTGTGCGCTGCACTGGCCCATCGGCAATGTCACGGTGGTGATCTGCTACTGCTTCCCACTTGCGGGCCCCAACCACTCCACTATGACATGATAAGGTCGTTAAGATGTACACCTACTTGGATTGTAGCGCAGAAAACAGACCAACGCCTCTTCCTGGACCAAACCCAGTTTATCGTCTGTCAAACTCTGCCACTCACCCTTCACTCTTCTCGTGTAGTCCGTCTCGATCCTCCCTACCTATCCCTCGTTTTTGTATAATCACAAGTCAGACAGTCGTTGGAGGTTCCAACTCAGGTTGAATACCCTCGCTCATACATTCGTTATTCCTCCTACCCACGCTTAATACATCCAAGGGGCCAGCAAGATCACGTCCTGGGGAAGCGGATGATGAAGACGCTCATTCAGTGACACGACATCACGCATTCCGGGCCACAACCTGCTCAAAGCTTCACCCTTGTATCCTCCCTCTCTCTCCTACACCACCCTCGTTTTACACCACAATGCCTCCTCTACGTAAAGGGGATCGAAGGAGATCCGAACAACCACCCATGACCGAGTTGTCGACGGTATCGATGCAGTCCACGCTACGAGAGTCTCAAGAGTCATTCATTGAAAAGCCTACAACGGTTCATCCGGTATATGGGAGATATAGAGAAAGCGCGTCCATCGAACAGCCCACGCTGGCGCGGAGACCGGGTTTATCAGACCTCCACAACAGAACCCTCTCAGATCTCATGACCGAGAGCATTGCGGACAGTACGTTGGAACCACCGAATGGCGGATATCCGTCGTTTGCTCCCAGCGCAGGCTCGACCTGGTCAGAGTCGCAGACGCGTAGCTCATCTCCTTATCCGGTACCGTCACCTTTCGTAAGTCCGAGCCTCTTTTACAGAAATCAGACCCACTGACCGTCTATAGCGAAGTCAAGAAACATTAAAACCCCTGGTTCCCGACGCCCCCTCGACTTTCTTCAAGAAAGATTGGGTCAAGGAAGGATCAATCGCCCAGCTCCATTCGAGAGACGACAAAGAGTTCCTGTCGGGCAAGAAGAGATGGCTTTTCCGCTGGATAGCACCACTTCTCTGCCTGATTTCGCTCTCTCTGTATTGGTTCTATTTCGGTCTGCGTATTGCCTTTATCATCGACGCCCAGCATCACTACGCCGCCCCGTTCCCTCTGGCCTGGGTCTTTGTGGCCATCGAAATCTCCATTGCGGTGCCGATTTTCATGCAGACTCTGTGGTCCCTGTTCATCTTGAAGAAACGCCACAGGCCAAAGCTGAGGCTCGTCGGCAACGATGTCCCCACGGTCGACGTGTTTATCACGTGCTGTGGTGAGGACGACGATCTAGTTCTCGACACGGTTCGTGCAGCTTGTGACCTGGACTATCCTCAAGACCGATTCCGCGTCATCCTCCTCGACGATGGCAAATCAGACCCGCTCAAGAACGTGCTGGAAGAGATGCGAGAGACATTTCCCAACGTCTATTACATGCGGCGTCCAAAGTTCCCCGGTGTTCCTCACCATTTCAAGGCTGGCAACCTGAACTACGGACTGGACGCGGTGCAGAGCTTGCCCGGCGGTTCCTCGGAATTCATGGCCGCCTTGGACGCCGATATGATACCTGAACAACAATGGCTCAGAGCCGTGCTCCCCCATCTGTTGATCGACGACAAAATGGGTCTCGCCTGCCCCCCGCAGCTCTTTTACAATGTCCCCAGAGACGATCCCCTTTGCCAAAGTCTGGACTTCTTCGTCCACGTCTCGGAACCGGTCAAGGACGCATTGGGTGTGGCATGGTGCACCGGGTCTGGATATGTTGCTCGAACTGTCGCTCTAGCCCAGATTGGCAATTTCCCCTGCGGATCGCTGGCTGAAGATGTCGCAACGAGTACCCTGCTGCTGGGTTCTGGCTGGAAGACGGCATTTGTTCACGAGGCGCTGCAATTCGGTACTGTGCCAGAAGACTATGGCGGTCATCTCAAGCAACGTACGCGGTGGGCAATCGGCACGGTGGATACTGCCTTCAAGCTGCGGTTCTGCCTCTGGGGCGACAAGGTCAAGCACATGACTTTTGCGCAGCGGTCGTCCAGCTTCATCTACGCCTTCCTCAGCTTGTTCAACATCTTCCTGACCCTCTCCATCTTTGCCATGCCGATTGTCCTGATCGCCAACAAGCCTCTTGTGGCATACGCAAACGACACCCAACTTCGGTGGTTGATCCGCGCTTGTTTTGCCAACATGGTATTCAACCGACTTTGCGAGTTTGTCCTTTTCATCCCAGCGGGATATGCCACGGGGCAGAGAGGCAGCCGGTACCAGCTCTGGATGGCTCCATACATCTCCCTCACCATCATCCGATCATTTGTCCTTCCGACCTGGCTCGGTGGACAAAGGCAAGCTTTCAAAGCTACCGGTTCGATCAAGTCGGCGTTGAACGAGCGAGACCCCAAACTACGAGCTCCAATGTGGCGACGAATCTGGACAATCTGCGTCAACTACCTCGCCGGCTTCCATGTGGCCTACGTGTACTTTGTCCTCGTGGCGGTGACCCTATCATCCTATCGGACGTTCCTGACCCAGCACACCACAAGGGGCAAACTTGTCGGTCTCTTGACCCACGCATTCTGGGTAAGTTTGTCTCCTGCTCTCTGCCAAACATGTACTGACCGTGACACAGCCCCCATTGGCGTGGTTGATCGTATGCTCGTCCTTTTGGATCCCCTTCACCTACGCGTGCGACCCTCCCAATTGCCCGGATCGAGAGGAACTCTTGGTGCGCGACCCAAAGACCAACGTCGCACACCCGACACCAGAAGCGAAGAAGATTGCATTTGCCCCGCAAACAGTCTTTTTCGAACTTGAATACTCCGTCACCACCGCGTTTACCGCGTTGGTGTTTGTGGCGGCATTTTTCTATTGAATCAAACAGCAAAAATTTAATGATGCAACGAGCATGTCCATGATTGTCGCCATGAGTTTGCGACAGTCCAAAACTGGATTCATTGAAGCGGAGCTACACACATCCACCAGGCATTTCGGTGGCAGCAGCCAGGCCTGGACTTTTGTACATACAATGGGGGAAACCTCCAACATAGACATACACGGCAGTCCTGGCGTTTTCGACATATGACGGAAGGAGGCGCTTATTGCTCGCGGCGGGTTTGGATGTCCGGACGGACCAGCAACAATCTGAGGATTGTCAGGAGGACCTGGGTATTAGGTGCACCAGGGGTGGATGTGCATGCCTATCTGATACACCATAATGACGGTATAATAGGGCAAAGGTGTTTAAGCTATGAGAAAAACATGGATAAGATGGTCCCATGAGATGGAGGGGGGATTTAGCAGACTTACCAGTACCTAGTAGCGAATACTGTAGATGTATGCAGTTCGTTGTAAATACACTCGTCTTGTCATCTTGGTGCTTGCATTGTAGTGGTTGTGATTGCATTTGGTTGAGGGTCGAGTTGCAGACTCGAGAGCACACCAGAAGAACATCTTCACCGCTTCAACACAACCGAGCAGTCTGTCTGTCTGGAACTTGTCTACCCTCGTCGATGCAGTGTTTCTCTGCACAGCCACCTCACATCATACTTGATGTGACTCGAAACAAAATACACAAGCAAGCACACACACAGCATATGTCCATATTTACTCGGCACGATCAAGTACACGGTCCACGCGCACATGAATACGCCTCCCTCATCCCTCGTCTCCCATCCAACAGACCCAAGACCAGTGGCTGACCTGGGATCTATTTTTTCCGACCTTCGAACTCACACGTCACATCCTGACGCCTGCCAGCCTGCCTACCTGGCGACTATAGCTTCGCCTGTCCTCCGACGCCCGCGCCACCAGGCTGGTTCGAGACAAAAGACCCGTCCCGCTCTTCCCACTCGCTCAGCAGCGTCTTCTTGACTTGCATGAAGCGACCTGTTCCTCTCCTGTGGGGTGGGGATGTCGCGTTAGTTAAATACGTGGCGGCATATCAGTTGGAGAGAGTGACCATGTATCCATCATGGACATATAGTGCGAGATATCAGGTGGAAGAAGAGCGCAAAAAAAGGGGGACTGGGGGGACTTGACTCACGCCATGGCTCGAAACTCGGCCGTCTTGCCGTGCACGCCCAGCGATGCGAGGTCCTTGTACCGCTCGACCATGAGGACTTGGTCCGGGGCGTTGTTGTTCGTCATGACGCAGTATGTCAAGGTGCCGAACTCGTTGGCTTCGACCCAGTCGCAAAATTTTCTGGCGGGAGTGGTGCGTCAGTGATGGCTCCGGTGGGTATTTGAAATGGTAGAGAAGAAATCTACAAGGGGGGAAGCAGGATCGAAGCGTACCCGAGCACGTCAATCAGCCCGGCCTTGCTGGCCTCACTGTCCTTGCACACAAACTTGGCCAGCATGACGATGCTGGCCTTGGGCGACTCTTTCTCATTCTTGCGCGCCACGAACCCAGCGACCGGTGTCCACTCGGAGATATCCATGTCCTTCTGGACGTCGTACAGGCCCTCGCGCGCCACGGTCGTGTGGTACTCGCGGTACTCGGGCGCGGGGGTCGTCTTGACCTTGTCGAGAGCGGCGCGCGACGTCCAGATCTCGACGACCCCGAACATGGTGTCCTTCTCGGCCGCGGGGACCATGCCCATGTTCGCCTTGGGGCGCGTCGCCGGCGTGAAGATGGTGCGTGTCGTGCATTGCGTGCTGGGGCGGCGGAAGAAGGGTGTCAGGCCGGCGTTGAGTTGGAGGGCCTATCCCAGAGGGGGGAGAAGTTAGTATCTCTGAGAGGTGTGTAGGGGTATTTGTTCGCTTGGCTGAGAGGGTGTAGGGTGTATCCGATGGAATTTTCAGACTGATCGAATAGGGCACTCTTCCTCGCCATGCTCCTCCACTGCCTCAAACCAGAAGATACAAAAAGAAAAGGTGAGTCTAGTTTACCTTATCCCTGTTCTCGGTGCTCTTGGGGTGTATCAGGGCCAGCAACGCAAAGGGCTTGTTCTCGGACGCCATATTGAGTTGAGAGTTGGATTGAGTCGAGGCGAGATTTATTTCGTTTTTCGTCCTTTCCCTTTCTACGCAGGGTTTCTGCTCGAGGAATTCACAAGGCTTCCTTTCACTTTATGTCGTCGGATCTGAATGAGGGAGACGAGACGAGACAATCTCGGTTGTCGTTCCGTTGGGCTCGAGGATGTGATACACTCACTTCTTTTTTCTTTTTCTCAGTAATAATGATCCTACTTGATCTGATCTGATCACTTTCTCGAGAGGTGTAATACTCTTGATTACTATGCGAGTACGAGGGACGAGGGAAAGCATCGGGTATGTACCGAGTACAGTATCCACTCGTGCCAGGGACCACTTTGGGGATTTGCCTCGGCAAGGAAGCATTGATATCGCCGTCACCGTCGCCATCTGAGTCGCCTCTGCCACTGGGGACACTTTTTTTGACCACTGTAATCTCTTTAAGCGGAGAGTGAGTCAAGTCGTTTGACCATCTGTTCGAGATATTCTGTCTCCTCATACCTCGGGCCTCATACCGGTGCCCGATTCCTTTGATTGTGCTTTGACTGGCAGGGCCCATTGGGACGGAGAATGAAAATCGCCGAACAGTGCCGAGTACGAGGGTAGATGATTCGCTTCCTCGCTCCTCGCTACTCACTACCGAGTAATTCGGTCCTCTGGGACGATATGTATCTGGGGCTAGGATTTCGTAGCGTCTCTACGAGTCTACGGTATTGGAGTTGATGAATGTCGAAATAATAATAATAATAGGAGACCTAAAGGCCAACTCCGAGGACTTCTAGCGACTCGTACTGTTAATTGCCGAGTACAACAAGTACTTGGTATGGGACAGGTACTGTAAAGGTAAACGGCCATTGAGTAAGTACTGTCGTGTACCTAGTGAGTGTCCAAGGGGATGACGAGATGAGGCGACGAGACCACTCAGAAACCCCCGAAAACACATCAAGTCCTACTAGGTATGTGTACGTACATACGTACATCATGGTGCATACGTTATAAACGTCATGTACCGAGTCCGGGTAGATACTGTAATGTTCTCATTGTTTTCTATGGTACTAGTCTTCTAGTACAGATAGACACAGTTCCAACTCCCTCCCTCTCTCTCTCTCGCGCGCGCGCGCACTCACTCCTTCCGCAGCCTCTTGATCGTCGGCCCCATCTCCTCGCCCGCCCTCAACGCCGCAAACGTCTTCTCGTCAATCTCGGCCCGCTCCCGACACAGCGCGACGACCTGCTCCACCAACGACGGCGGCACGACGACCACCCCGTCAACATCCCCGGCCAGGATGTCGCCTGGGTGGATCCACAGGTCGTCGTGGAACTGGAGCGGGACGTTGATCTCGGAGGCGCGCGTGAAGGTGTGCGAGCCGAGGATGGAGGTGGTTCGGGCGAAGACCTGGATGAGAGAAGCCCAGGGACGGCGGGTTAGCTTGGTGCCACTGCTGGTGTCACGGTGACGGTGACGATCAATGGACAGTGACAGTGATAGTGCTGGAATTCAAGGAAAGGTGTTCAGGATCCGGTATCCAGTACCCGATCCGCCCGTGGAAGAGAAAGAACCGGGGGAAACATACTGGAAACCCCAGCTCGCGGTGCTCTCGCACATCACGCATCCGTCCATCGATAACAACCCCCGCGGCGCCCATGTGCCTGGCCCGCGTCGACATCAGCCCGCCCCAGCACGCCGAGTACGCGCCCCGGGGCTGCTGGATGTACATGATCTTGCCGGGCTCGTTGCAGTCGACAAAGTGGCGCGGGGGGCTCGGTGCCGCTTTCTGTGTCGACTCGACCATCTTGACGGTGACGGCCGGACCGAAGACGGTCGTCGTGGCATCGGTGGGCGAAAACATCTTGATCCCGTCGAGGAATCCCCCAAACGGGTATTTCAGCTTCACCAGCGCGTCGCCGATCTAGTGGGCCCTCCCCCCCGTCCACATCAGTAAACTCACGGAACGATGACAGAATATCCTGGAAGGGTGGAGGGATGGTTTGACTGGTTCTGAAAAGGACAAAAGACGGAATGAAAGGTGGAAGAAACTCACGTCGCAGGTGGTAAAGGCACGTAGTCGTTGCAGGCTGGCAGCCATGGCTATGGATGGTTATGGCTGTCCCCGTTGTCCCGGTCTCTCCTGTCCTATGTATCCCGTCCTGGCCCTCTGCTGAACGAATCTTTCGTAAGAGGTCTCTGTCGACCGACGTACCACGCCAAAGCGAAGCGGCTTATAATTGTTGACCGCAAAAGTAAAGGCGAGACTTGTGGTACGTAATTACCTCGCACTCGGTATCAGTTACAAGTACGAGTAAGCTTTCCCCAAAGCTCGGCTTTTGCGGCACGAAACCTGAGAGTTGCGTGGTACAGTACATATTAGGTCAATGTGGGCGCTGGCTTGTTATTGGCATTTGACTGGCCGGAGGGTTTCCGTCCGCTGATCATCGGCCTCTGCTCCGTGTGGTCTTTCCGAATAGACAAAAATACAAAAGTAATAATCGCGAAGTAGAACGTGGAGGATGGAAAGGAGATTGTGAATGCAAAGTCCACCCGAACAAGTAGATGGCAACAGGCTATATTGGCTTAAAAGAACCCTCTCCGTGGATTGTAGCCTGCCACAAACGCTTTTCTATGCCCTTCCTGTGTCTGCTACCACAGGCTCAACAACGAAGGAGATAATTCTCGCTCTGCGGAACGTGCTCCCTCACAACCTGCACGATCTCAAGCCAGACTTTCTTCCGCAAAGCCTCTCCCTTTGGTCCTGTCGCCAGCTCGCCTCTTCTGTATCGCCAGCCAAGTCAGCTCTCCACCACACTTTTCAAACATTCCCTACCAAAAGAGGAGTAGTAGGTCAAGATGGCAAGGCAAGGCAAGGCAACTTACTTGTCAAAGACGTCGTGACTCCAGAACTGCCCGTTCGCATCCTCTCCCAAAGTCGTTCCACTGACGAGAATCCTGCTCCCTTCTTCAGCCGACCGGGCAAAGACCATTTGGAAAAGGTGGGTCGGGAGTTTGAGAAGGAAAGAAAAGTCGCGGCCGAGAGTTGTGCGACACAGGTTTGGGCAGCATGTCGTGATGATGACGGCTGGGTCTTTGTGGCCTCCGGACGAGGAATGCGCTGCTGCCGCGACCAGTCCATCCATGACATACATCAGTAAGAGCTTGGTCGTGCAGTATTGCTGTTCGACGTCAAAGTATGTCTTGTCGTTGACGAGGTCTAGCACTCTCGAGCCGCTCTCCAGCGCCGCATCGAATGCGTCAGGCTTGACCATGCGGTGCCCGACACTGCCCACAAACTCCAGGTGGGATGGTTCGCCGGACCTCTCTGCGGACTCTCGAAGCTTGGGATAGAGTAGCACCGCAAGCAGAGCGGTCGACAGAGTATTGACCTGCAAAGACATCTCAAACCCTTCCGGAGAGCGCCGATAAGACGGCGCTGCCATGCCTGCATTGAGAACAGCGACGTCGACTCGGGATTCGTCCGCGCACACGTGTTTGGCAAAAGATTTGACCGACCCAAAGGTGGTCATATCGAGCTGATATAGCTGGATATCTGTATTCTTATAACCCGATCGTCGGCAGATCTGATCTCGGGCCTCTTCGCCACGCTGTATTGATCTGACGCCGAGAATGAGACGCGAGGCACCCAGTGCGGCAAACTTGACTGCCGCTTCGAGGCCCAAGCCGGCGTTTGCACCAGTGATGAGGACGGTTTTGCCTCTGAAGGAAGAGTGAGGGTTCTCCGGCGGGTTCTAGAGTTTGGTCAGTCGCTTGCTTTCGAGTGGCCTGCGCAAGGCTGTTGCGTCTGGGAGGTACCATCTTACCCGAGCACTCCACCACATGGCAGAGAGACCTTGGTGATCCGGAGGAGACGGTGTCATGGTGTCAGATTGAGTGATTGAGGTGCTGGAAGGAGGTAGATGCTGTATAGATTCGACACCGAGCATCATGGGCGTAGCAACTGTTTTATTGCTTCTCGGAGCGAGTGTGGAGTCGAATCGGAACGTTTGGGTGAGGCTCCCTCAAATCCGCCCGAAAAGGACGCAAACCCTCCGAACGTCTCAGCCTGCACAGTCGATTTCACTTTGCGTTGTTGACATTGATCATTCGCTTCAGATCGCTAAGGATGGTCCTTAGGGGCTCGCAAGGCCCCCGGGGTTCATGCAGCGGAGGCTCCTCCATGGCCTCTTCCTGCAACATCATGCGGAGCATGTTGGCGGATCCTGTCGTCTCCGAGACTCCTTGGCCCGCGGTGGCCCCCTCTGAGACACCAAGCTTGGCTTCGAGCTTCGCAAGCATATCTTCGCTCACCTGAACAAGGATCTGGACTTGCAGATCGAGGCGCGATTCGAGGCTGAAGCCTGCCAAGTTGATGCCAGGAAACAGCTGAGGCAGGGGTTGTTGTAATGATAACAGAACAGGCATCGAGTCGTGAATGCAGGAGAAGATAGTACGGTAGATGCGGATGAGACAAACGTAGCATGAAAAAAGAGAGAACGTTGTTGGAACGTCGCAGTGTAAGCTCCCAGTACAGGTCTGTGTGGCCGGAAAGTGGTCAGGGTTTGAAGGACAAGAGGACGCTGGCAAGATCGAATCAAACGAATCCATGATGCCGAGGAGAGTCTTTGAATGCTCAAGCATTCGACCAACCAGGAAGGAAGAATTGTACGCCAACTCGGTAGGTAGGGATAGCTGGGCGCAATCGGCAGCCGTTTTGCATGTCTTTGCAAGATCCATATCAACGAGGATCTCCTTTTGCAGGTTGCCTAGCCTCTCAAGACTGTCACCCGAAGGGTTAATGTGGGAATAGACCGGCTGGCCATTGTCGGGGAGAGTCTGGAATGTTTGTAATGCCTCCATATCCTGCTGCATAGCGTCTGGCCACCCGTTTCCGAGGCCATCGACGGAAATTGGTGCTAGTGGTATCTGCATCTCTTGACCAATGCCAGAATCTGCGTCGGTGACGTCCGTAGGTGTGTGGAGCGTCTCCTGTAGAGACCACCCCTCCAAAAGGTCCGAAGGTTGTCGCCTCAAGGATGGGCGTCCTGACTTGAGAGCGGCACCAGTGACACAGGCAACATTGGCTTTCGAGCACCGGCGACAATGTGCCGAGTCTGAAGAGCGATCGCACCGGAGCTTGTGGCGCCGACAACGGTCGCAGGCAGAACGGCCATTACCTTTGCCATCGCTAAGGGGATGAAACGTCTGCATCATTAGTGGCAGAGAAGGGTCCCATGTCAGGGACAGTCCAAGGTTTGAACCTTCCGAGTTCTGCCCCGAAGATGTTGCTGGCCCCTGTTTGATTGTGTGATCGGGGAGGTTCTGGATGAAAGACCAACAAGCAAATGCTCCGATATTGGGATCAGGCTAAGAGTGCCAAGAAAAGAAACAGTGTGTATAACAGACTGTCATTTGAATACTCAAGGCTATGAACCAATCACGGACTTCCTTGCCACGTGCAAGGCTGCGAGGCGCAAATGACACGAGGCTGAGAGTCACTGTAGGAACAGTTGTTCCTTGTTCACAGGATTCTGAAGAGGTAGGTTGTATCATGTGGATTGCACTCCAATTCCCACCGTCTATGTCAACCGATCCAAGACGAGCATGTCCATATCCAATCTCATCACAATCATACTGATACAAGCAAGCCTTGTCCTCAATATCCACATCCGCCTCCTGCATATCCTTGAAGTGGTCCTCGTACCCTGCTGCCGTGAATAGCACCGTCAAGTGGATTGTAACCCCTTGACTGAGTTACTCCCATATGCTCTGCGGGTAGAGTGATCCATATCTTTTTTTTTCATCCATTGTTTTCCTCAACATGATCAGACCATGCAACTAGTCTGACTCGTAGCCTGCAAGCATATCCTCGTCGAAAAAAGGCGAAGACAAAGTTTGATCCTTGTTTTGCCTGTTCCATCTCACCCGATAGGCGGGCTTGAACTCCGCCGCAAATTTCCTCAGTGGGCGCGAATCGTCTCTCCACATCGCCAGCCAGGCTCTGTAATCGCCAACGACGTAGAGGCCATATCTGGCGCGGGAGAACATAACATTCAGTCGATTCTCGTTGAGAAACCCGGGGCTACGCACGACAGTAGGGTCCACGATAACCACGTCGTACTCCATGCCTTGCACGCTGTCGACGGTCTGCAGGACGACGTCTTTGGCAGCCGGATACTGCTTTTCCATTTGGGATTTTGATATCTTGAGCAATCTCTTCTGCTCAATATACGGCGTCAGAATGGCGATAGAGCAGGGCTTCCCAGGCTTTCCGAAGCCCGCATCGAACAGATTCTGCAGAATTTTGAGCACCAATATGACGTATTCCTTACAGAATCTCGACAGGTGGTAGTTCCGTCCTTGTGTAGCGTCTTGTATGTCGTAGAAAACCACAGGTTCGGGAATGCCATACGTTTCTCGGTTATGTTCGATGATGTCTTTGGCAAGTTGATCGTCTTCCAGTTTCGACGTTCGACCATGTTGCAAAAGACCACCGTAGCAGACATTGCTGTAAATCTGGGCAATCTTCTCGACGGCTCGATATTGCACATTGAAGAAGGCCGACTTGAAACCTGCGGACTGAAGACGCTGTTGAAGTGACATTTCCAGCTGGTCTTGGAAAGGGTTTATAATCAACTTTGCGCTGTCCTTCGTATCGTCTCCTTTGATCATAGGACCCAGCTGGTTGGGATCTCCAACCAGGATCTTGCCAACAGCCTTGGGATAGAAGGCGAATAAAGGCCACATCTGGTATTCAGGCACTCGAGCAGCTTCATCAACGACAATTAGCTCAGCTTCCGCGTAGTTGGTGCTGCAAAAGTCGTCCGCAGCTCCGCCAACGGTTGCACAAATGACCGAAGCGTGACTGATTGTATGGGCAAGAAGCTCGTCCAGTCTCAGATCAAGATCTGTCCAGTCCACGGAGCTGAACAGATCACCGTTGGTGAATCGCGTATACAGGTCTGCGAATTCCGTGAACCGGCCTGCATCACAGAGCGGGCTCTCCCCACGTATTCCGGCGATCTCGAGCATCCTCTCGCCTGCAGAAAGCTCAATGACATTCACCCGCTCGTCGCTGACACCTTCGTACTTGCGTTCCATGTACGCCTCGCAATGGGCGAGAACTGTCGCGGCCTGTCCCGACACCGAAGGCTGTGGGGAAGGCTCACTGGTGGGAGGTTCGGTCTTTTTGGCAGCCAAACTTGCTTCTCTTGCCAATTTCGCGTCTCTGAAGGCCACGGACTTCTCTGTCTTGATGCTGTGCAGGCGGATTACATATCGCCTACCCAGGCGCTCCCTTGTATGGATCGCCCGCCTAAGTCCTCCGTCCAGAGCTTTTGCAAGTGAATCGGCACTCGCGTTTGATGCTGCTGTGAGCAGCACACGGTGCTCTTTCGCATTGTCGAGAAGAAATGGCCTGACAGCCTGGATGATGAAATGGGTCTTGCCCGTCCCAGGCCCGCCGTGGCAGAGGACGAGCCCAGCAGGAGCATCATGCCCGAATCGGATTGCTTCCTTTTGGCTCTCATTGAGAAACATCCCGTCCTCGTGTGAAAGAGAAGGGTCACTGAGGGACTCAAAAATATTGAGTCGAGTAATGTCATCTGGACAAGTTGCAACTAGTAGCTTTGAAATACCACCATCTTCCGAGCGCGCTACCTTCGTCCTCAGGTCGGCCAATGCTCTGATAACATAGACAAATATGCTGTGGCGGTCCTCCGGAATGACCTTGGCGCAGATAGTCGCCTCGTCAAGTAGACCCCATATTGCGGCCCGCATCCCACGGCCCTGTCGTATGGAATTAATCCTTGAAAATGAAGTGACAGGATAGGAGTTTGAATCGTGATATCCATCTTTATTGGCGTCCTGGCGGCGTTCAATTGTAGCCCAAGCCACTTCTGGAGGGCCAGTTGCAACAGGTGGTAGGATGTTGATGACCCAGGGTCCGCGTGGGCGTTTTCGATTGTCGGCATGGAGATATGATGGGTCTGTGCGACTGTCTGACGAATTATCGACTATGATCGGTAGGGAAGAGTGCTTAGTCAGGTGAGCAGATGCCTTGTCTCCCGCTCTGAAATTCTCTTGACATCTCCTTGGGACCTTGAACAGACAGATGGTTCGGGTTTTGTTTCCTTCTTTGTGCTGTAGGAGCTTTATGGGCGTTTCGAATTCTCGATTCTTCTCTCTGTCGGCAAGAGCTGACTCGATAAGCGCACCAGACCCGAGCAAAGCGACGTATTCATCCCAACTTTTAAAGGACTCTTTTGCCTTCTCCAGATAATCAGGGACATCCTCACGTTCGAGACAGCAGCGGTGATCAGGATCAATATATTTGTTGAAGAACGGCGCCCAAGTTTGTAAAGGCTCAGGCATCTTGCCGCAGGTGGGAAGTGTTGCCCGAAGAGGTTTCAACTGCGGAGATTGAATTCGGGAACTGATGATCGACGCTGGGAGCGGCAACTCTTCAACAGTCTGAATGGCAATGAAGATATGTGTAGTCGTCTGAATGAGTGTATCTGGGTAAAGAGACCTGGATGTCAAGATCAGAGGGATGCCAAATCACCGTAGGACATTAGTGACAAAGAACTCACCTAAATTTTCACCGGACCTGAAAGATTTCAAGTCAGTTGAGGTGCATGTACTGAGGTGAGGGACAGAGCCACGTTGCGCCGTTATCTGATGGCAAAATGAGTGCAAGGTGAGGTCAAAATGATTGTCGCAAAGGTGTAGTAAAGGCGCTTGAAGGCTCACTTTTCGTCAGATTGTTCGACCTCCACGTCTGGCCAAACAGCTGAATTGAGAGGAAAGTGAGGTAGTGAACCGAATTGAATATTGGCGTTGCACTGGCCTTTTTATCGTCAAGAGTGACCTGAACACGGCAGATAGCCGCTCTCAGTTGAAGAATATGACTGAGTCGTGACTTAAGCATCAATCCAGGTGGAGTAAATTAGGTTGAATGATAAAGACTCAGAGGCCTGAAAAGATAGAGAAGGACTGTTGACACGCAAGGAATTCACTAAGCAACCTTTAAGGATTATGCAGGAAGCGAGAAAGAGAGATTGTGCTTAGTTTGATCAGCGAAGATTGTGAAGCGTTGGAGCTAGCTTAATGATCGAGACTTGATTCGCCAAATTGAGTGTGATACTTGGCGCAGAGGCTTATTCACACAATGAAGACTTGTGACGTGCCAGAGGTTTATCAAAAACTCCGTGTCAAGGGACAAAATAAACAAATCAACGCAGGTATTCGGCGTTACGAGAGGCCATGTTGGTTTCGCCAATTGCCTGGGGGTTCGTTCCAAGCGCCATGCTGAGGGAGGACCCTCCGGAGGTATTTCATGACCAAGCATGATTAATATACCATTGTACAATGTAGTTGATAAACAACAATCGGAAGCAGTGGTGAAGTGAAAGGATGGAAAACGTGGTTCGGACAAGGGTGTGCGTAGCGGCTACCCCAGAGCCAAGACTAACCTTTTTTTTATGCTTATAGCTTGAGCTTCCGAACCCACTCTGAACAGCCATGATCGACTCTCAAGTCCTCAATCAACTTCGACTAACAATGGTTACTGTCATCTCTGCAGCATGTGGGCAGCTATATCATAACAGTGGAATCTGGCTGGAATATCTCAGTAGTGGGCGATTCGTCCTGCTATGTACCGATTACTGTTATTCTGAATTGATTCTGCCGAAAAGGAGACAGACTTGGATCCCGTTCCTCTGTGGCTGGTCCTTCTCTGCTGGTAAATCGCACACTGGATTTGGATCAGCGTGAAATATTAGAGGATGGGACTCGGTAGCATCGAAGAGTCCACTCGTCTGAAATCTGAGGCTCAATTACATGAGTACCCAAGCGATTGGCCCCCGGCAACGCTCTGAAGGACAAGGTTGGAAATTCTCTCTCGAAGAGGTAACAACCATAAGGGACACAATAGAAACAGGAGGAGAGCTCTGCTCCTCCTCATGTTGCATGGACTCAGTGATGTCGAATTGTTAGTCCCAACCACTCGAGTCTCTTGGGGCTATGAGTCTCTCTCGTAGCCTCAGATGTTGCTAGGACTATCGACCTTACTAATCAACAGCCCTACTCACAAACTTGCTAGTTGATTGGTCAGAGCCGCGCTGCTCCACATGGCGAGTTCCACTGATTCAACTTTGCGATCACGTGTAGACACTAGTCTACTATCAGACTAGGTTCAACCATAATAGGTTAGTAGATGGTTAGTTTGGACTATGGTGAGATTGGGGACTATAGCCCCGCAGGTCTTGCGATCGGCTCTTGGACTGGCGTGACTGGTCAGACGGACCACTTGGCAACACTGCAAAAGATTCGATCCTTATGGGACCGAGCAAGAAGGCAGGTTTTACAAGACAAGAGAGCAAAAAGGTAAAATGAAGCGAGTTGAAAGTGCCGAGTGAGCTGAATGGTTGCACGATACTGCAAAGAGGCAGCAGATTTCAACTTAGGGGGCCGTCGAACTGTCATCATCCTTACCTGCGGAGAATTCCCATTCTGCCAAGCAGTAGATCGGTTGCGAAATGGGGGATGGCAAAGATCAGAAATGGACATCTATCTGAGGAATGCTTGATACCCCCGACGACATATATTTGTAGGCTGAGAAGGCCAGTGTAGAACAGAATTGCAGAGAGACTTGAACATGAGGAAATTGTGAAAATGCTGTTCTGTTAGTGCCCAATAAGCTCATTGGTTCTTGTTGGTTGAAGTTTCAGCTCGCTTCAAAGCGTCCACTGTGGAACGGTAATTGGTAGAGATCCTCTCGGCGGCCACCCCGGGGACTCAGGCAAGACTGAGCCCATTATCTAATCTTTCCTTCATTTATTAGAGTCTCAGATTTCCCTCCAACAATCACAACACTTGGGGATGGTGAGTACTTCAACAACACCCGCAAACAACAAAATCTAACAACACTACAGTGGTCTAGTGGTATGACGTTTCCTTAGCACTGAGCCTAGATAGGCGAAGTGGAAAAGGTTCAGGGTTCGATTCCCTGCTTCTCCAATCGTTTAAACATTTTTTTTTTTGGATGTTTTTTGGCTCAAATATTCGAAAGTTACACGGAAAAACCTTTTGTCGACCCCATTAGGCATCAGGGCACCAGGGCGCACCACCAGGGTTCGACAGCCCAACCATCACCACCCACCGCCAACCTTCTCACAATTTTTATGCCTAGGAAGACTGGAGAACAATTGCATGGATTGGCCTGTCTATCCCTGCGGCCTGTCTCAGGCCGCGTGTTTTTGCTGATATACAATTAGGAGTGGCACTAGACGAGCTCTCCTGAATCGTGCTACCGACTCCCACCGCCTGTTGCACACTTGGAATCCTCCCTCGCAAGCCCCCTCTGATCAATAGAGATTTTCAAGGAGTCCGTCAGCAGTCCAATGGGCTACTACTCTTACCAGGTATAGCCGAGAGCCCTCAAAGGCACTCCAGAGCCTTTGTGTGTTGTTGTTGATCTATCTCTATGACATGGAGCTTCGTTTCACTCCAGAAATGACAGTAGAAGGATCTTTTGCAATATAAAGCTTTTGATGTGCAGTACAATCTGTATAAAACCGATAAGAATTTGGTAGCAAACAGGAAGGTCGGTCGACCCCGTAGCCCAGGTTGAATCTGGCCATTACTTCTCGATATAACGAACGATGCCTTCGGTTAGTGTAAAAGACGTCATGGTAGTTCCGCAGAGGCTATCGAAGTGAGGCGTCCCGTTAAACCTCGAGGCACTGTTGAACCTCGAGGCAACAGGCGGTGGATGTTGGTAGCACGATTCAGGAGAGCTCGTCTAATGCCACTCCTAATTGTATATCAGCAAAAACACGCGGCCTGAGACAGGCCACAGGGATAGACAGGCCAATCCATGCAATTGTTCTCCAGTTCCTAGGCCTGACTTGCGTACCGGAGCAAGGGATATACTTGCAGTCTGGCCATGGCTCTTTTGTCCCCCGGAGCCAGGGTCGTCGGTTATCGGCTATACAAAACCCCCGGGCGCTGGAGATTGTGGGGAGCGAACCACTGACAGAACTATGTGGGGACGGCGGGTGCGCCTGCACCCAACGTCCTGTATGTTTGCTCACTGTGGTCGTCTCGGGTCCTTCGCTTCAGAAAGCTGCTGTGTATGCTGTGGTGAGACTCGTCTACAATGATCTCTTCCTCCCAGAAAGATCCGGGACCGGCCATGTCGTTACACAAGCCTGTTCGTCAACGTCGAGCTGGAAAGGCCTGTGAAAACTGCCGCGCACGTAAGGTCCGTTGCGATGTGACTGTCCGTGGTTCTCCGTGCCGCAACTGTGAGATCGATGAGACACCGTGCCTCATGGCTCGGTGCCGTCGCGGCAGGTAAGCGATCAAGTCGAATACACAGACCGCTACTAAACGTCGGTACAGGAAACACAAAGACTGGTATATCGGACTGGGCAGATCTCGGGGTGAGAATGCCGTCGCCAGGCCTATTGATCGCAGTGAGGACGTCTTCTATACCAACCTTGACAGAATCACAGACGGCGTCCGACCCTCCACTAACATTTCTACCAATGCCATGGCGGTTCTGCATTCAATGACATCTTTGGGGGACGTGCCACCGAGTCTGGACAGACTTCAGCAACTATCTCCCCCACCCATTCAATCCCCGGAAGACATCCCTCCACCAGATTTACAATCACTCTTCCAGTCGTTCCCCAAGAGTTTTACAGATATTGACATGGCGTATCTCAGAAGCAAGGGTGCTCTCGATCTGCCCCACGAGAGGCTTCGGAACGAAACTATTCGATGTTACTTCGAATATATTCACCCCTTTATGCCTTTGCTCGACCCCACGGAGCTCTTGACTGTGGTTGATGGAAATGGCAGCCATGGTGCTGCACCAAGGCTCAGCTTGTTATTGTTTCACTGCGTAATGTTTGCGGCGGTGCCGTTCGTCGAGGAGGCCCTCGTCAGAGAAGCAGGTTACGTCAATCTGAAGATGGCTCGAAGGGCATTCTTCGAAAAAGCAAAAGTATACCCCCCTTGGGCCCTTCTGGACTGGACATTCAGCTCACACGACTAGCTCCTGTACGATGCCGACTTTGAACACGACAGCATCACCATCATCCAGTCCGTGTTGCTCATGAGTTTTTGGTCCGACAGACAAACACAAGAAATCCACAAACAAACCTGGTATTGGGTCAACATTGCGATTTCAATTGCCCAGACCATCGGGCTGAACCAAGACCCTGAGCCGCTGCCACTGCCGCCCCAGAAGAAAAGTCTGCGGCGACGTCTGTGGTGGTGCTGTTTCATGAGAGACCGGGTAACGTGCCTATACTTGAGCCGTCCGTTGCGGATCCAGCCAGAGGATTTCAACGTGGCTCTGCCGACGGTGGAGGACATGGAGATTGACAGGCCTTTGGCTTTTTTGAACTCAGAGGCGTGCTCGCACCGCCTCCTTCACCTCTCTTGTTACGACCAGACTACGCAGGCTGAGTTGGCCGAGATCTTCATCTCCTTCTTGAAACTCTGCAAAGTGATAGGAACCATCCTGTCTTCACAGTACTCTCCCGTCAGACCACCTTCTGGGCCTCGAAACAGGGCTACTCAGGCGGCGATGCCGACCATGCTCTTCCCCGTCCACAGCCCGAGTTCGGAGCAGAGTGCTGCAACGCCAACCGAGTCTACTATATCCCCCCTCGAGCTCACACTCCAAGAGTGGTACGACAGTTTGCCTCGTTCTGTCTCCTGGAAGACACAGCTAGAATCGCCCGGTTCAGTGTGTGACGGCATTGCCCGAGAGGACATTCAATCTGCAAAAAAGCATCCAGACACGAGGACAGCAGACTCGACCAAACCGTCGAGCGTGGCGATTCAGCGCGCCATGCTGCACATGTGCTACTACACGGCCGTGTCCGCCTTGCATCGTTCGCAGAACCAGTCCCGCCACTCCCAACACCAAGTGTCGGATTCTGCGGACAAGATCGCCCAGATTTCAGCCTTTTTGAATGATAAAGGTCTCGTACGCTACCTCCCCGTGACTGCCATCACGATGCTGGTACCCAGCATCATCACGAGCGCTATGCGCATCAAAGCGATAGTTGAGGCGTCACATCGCGGAAGAAGTGACCCTGCCCGCGACGACGAGCTGGTCCGAGTACGAGACAATGTCAATAGCCTGTTGGTCTCCCTCAAAACCTTCCAGAGGGTGTACGTGGCAGCAGACTTGGTGGCAATGCTGGTCGAGGCCATGCTCAACCACGCCAGGATGAAGATAGTTGTGCCCCAGCTCGGTGACTGGGGAAGGCTCTTTGCAGGAAATGGAACGAGACATCGAGCCTTCGAGTTGGACGTTCAACTTGGATCGACAGAGTCACACAAAACCACGTCGGCGAAGCATAAACCACCGCCTGTTCCCGTGATTGCAAATACACCGCAATCCCCAAGCCTAGAGACCGATACCGCCCTTTCGGCAGACATACACAACACTGACCTTAGTACTTGTGCGACGGACGGGGACAACAGCTGGCAAGAGCTTATCGATCCTGGCGCCGGTCACGCCTTTGGTGTTGGCATAGGTGAAAATCTGTGGGACGCGGCGTTCAATCCCGACAACAATGATACGACGGGACAGTGGAACTTTGGCAGTATTGGGATTGACGGCTTTGACGAAAACATCGACGGGATGATACACTGGGATGGCACCGAGATGGACTGGCTTGCATGACGCGGGAGCGGGACAAAAAACTATGAACCTGGCAGTAACCATTCCCTTATATGCGTTGATATGTCCCGAAAATGTATTGTATGTAGATAGCCGCTGAACGGCACATGCAGAAGCCATGACCACTAGGTATTGCTATCTGAGACTCCGACGTGTTCCTCCCCGCCATACAAGTGGAAATGGAGAACAACTCCTTACCCCTTGTCAGGACCAACCGGCCTTCCTAGCCTAGGTACAATCACAGTTCCGATGGGCACGGCTATACTAGTACTGCCGCGTACGACAATACCTATCATAGGTACATATGTCCACGACAGGCTGCCCAAAGTCAAAACTGTCATATGTACTGATACAAAAGTACTGCTATCCCACTTTGACCTTTCCACAGCTGGTTATACTCGTATATTCTAGGCCTCCCCGACGAGCCAGACCATCAACACAATACCAACGGTAGCAAAAGCGACCCGCAAAAGCCTGGAGGAGTCCGAGGGGTCCGAGGGTGGCCGTTGCGAGGACGTTCGGCCTTTTGAACCACACGAGAGAGCGAATTCGGGCTGCAGAGTTGGCGATTTCATTATACCTTTGAGACGGAGGTCATCGCAAGCAATTCTCTTCCACCATGCCATTCCTGGCTCAAAAAAAGCTGAGCGTCCCAACGAAAGATCTGCTGTCGTGGATTTTCGACGGCGCAGACTATGACCCCAACAAGCCAGTAAGCAATTGGAGCCTGTACAAGAGTCGTGAAGAAGAGAGGCCAGCACTAAAGATATACACACCTTGACAGATCTATATCGACACCTCGAACCCCTCGCGAACACTATCCCTAAACCAGGGACTTGGCTTGGTCCGCAAACTCGCCGCTGGATTCCGAGCGGCGGGACTAAACAAGGGGGACTGTGTCTGTGTCCACTCTTTTAATGATGTAAGTTGATCATCTCCTTCTAGCTTGCGTCCCTGTTATCCACCATCTCTGTCTAAAGCTGTTTCCGAACATTGACACTGGAACCACCTAGATCTATTACTCGGTCCTGTTCCTGGGAATCCTCGCCGCCGGGGGCATCTTCGTGGGGACGAACCCTGCGTACACGCCCTTCGAACTGACGCACCACCTCAAGACCTCGGGCGCAAAGTACGTCGTGGTGGAACCGGAATTGCTGGGAGGCATAAAAGCCGTGGCAGGAGACTGCGGCATCCCGGACTTCAATATCCGCATATTCAACGTCAAGGACCAAGCCGTTCCGAGCGGGTTCCTGCCGTGGTCAGAGCTCCTGCGCCATGGGGAGCGAGACTGGGATCGCTTCGACAACGAGGGGATTTGCAGCACGACACCCGCGGCGTTTCTGTTCAGTTCGGGGACTACCGGGCTCCCGAAAGCGGCGGTGGTATCACATCACAATCTCATCGCCGAGCATACTCTTGCCGTGGCGCCGGAGGTGGTTCCCTGGGAGGTAAGAGTTGATCTATCTCATGCCGATGGTGATAGAATAAAGCTCTCTCCGTGAATACAAACATCTCTAGCGGATCAAGCAAGAGACGTGTTGTTGATGAAGCCCTGCTAACCTCTAATCTAGGTCCGACGTCTTTTGTACATGCCCATGTTCCACGCCGCCATCGTGCCCATCGGCCACACGACGCCTTTCAAAACGGGCCACGAGACGTACGTGATGCGGCGGTTCGAGATGGACGAATTTCTGCGCTCGATCCAGGAATTCAAAATCACCGAGCTGTCCATCAGTCCACCGGTCGTGGTCATGGCGCTGGCAAGTCCGCTGCTCCCCCGGTACGACCTCACGTCGGTGAAGTTGTGCAGGTCTGGATCCGCGCCCCTGGGCAAAGTGCACCAGGGCGAGTTTGAGAAGCATCTGGCCCCGGACGGCGTCTTCAACCAGGTCTGGGGCATGACCGAGACGACATGTGTGGCGTCCAGGTTCTGGTATCCAGAGAATGACTCGACGGGGAGTATTGGGCGGTTTGTCTCGAACCTGGATGTGAAGTAAGTGTCATCCTTCCCTTCTTCGCAGTCAATACGCGGTAACTGACTCGAATTCTCTCAAAGGCTCGTCGATGAGGAAGGAAACGACATCACCGAGATCGGAGCCAAGGGCGAACTTTTAGTGAGAGGCCCGATCGTCACAAGAGGCTACTACAAGAACCCCGCGGCGAACAGAGACGCGTTTGACCAAGAGGGGTATTTCAAGACCGGGGACATCGTTTCCTGCGGAAGAGTCACGGAGGACAACAACGCGAGTCAGAGTCAGGTCGACGTCGGAGATAACAATACCGCCCAAACTACACAGGAGACGCTGGCCACGGTGAAATGGTACATCCACGATCGCAAGAAAGAACTGATCAAGGTGCGAGGATTCCAGGTCTCGCCTGCGGAACTGGAAAAGGTCCTCTTACAGCACCCGGCCATTGTGGACGCGGCGGTCATCGGTGTCAAGGTCTATCACGACGCCACCACTTCGTCATTGTCCTCTCGCGGCCCCGTCGACAGCGGCAAGGACGGCGAACATCCTCGCGCCTATGTGGTTCTGAGGCCCGGTAAGAGTGCAACCGAGGCGGACGTGAAGGATTGGTGTATGCAGCATTTGGCCAAGTACAAGGCTTTGACTGGCGGTGTGAGGTTCATCGACGCCCTGCCGAGGAACGCCGGCGGGAAACTCTTGAAAGGTGTCTTGAGAGAGCAGGCGTCAAAGGAATCTGGATCGAGTGCATCAGAAATCAGGGCCAAGCTTTGACTTGGTTCTCAATCACCACAGTCGGAGAATGGGGCGGTAGAGGAGTTTCTGCAGGGGTGCTTCGGACGGGGTCCCTGATGGACTTGATATAATCCACCTAGGTGGTGAACAGGGTGCAACATATTCGGCTCTTTGATGACGGAAGTGATTCTAGATTCTTGTGCGCAAGGCTCCTGGAAAAAGAGAAGGCTGGTATAGCCAATCAAAGCATCACTTTATATGGGTCCGCGGAAGCTCCGAGACCTGATCGAGTTAAATCACAGCCAAATGTGGAATCGTGTGGATCGCTTTCGTCTGTTATTGGTCGTTGTCAAAATGGCCTGCCTCCTCGTATTTTACGAACGGAATCTCAAGACTTGCATGTTCCAGCCATCGCATCCAAGAGTACTATCGGAAACCCGGTTCGGTGGCGTCTGAACGTGAGGGGTACCTGCAGGTCTGGTGTCATTTATTCTGTGAGTGAGTTCTAGCCTCGGAGCACAGTAATCAAACCATGGCGGCGTTGGTTGGAAATCGAGATCAAAGAGGGGCTCGATTCGGGCACGGCCTGGATTTCAGCAAAATTATACCCTCGTGTTTCGTAGGGTGTTTGGCTACTTGGGGAAATAATCGATCTGGGTCCATTAGTTGGTGATGATGATGAGAAAATCATACAAATTTCGGCACATGGGGGTCGATCGAGGGTTTGAGGATGCAAACAACACTCCTCCTACCAATGACTCCCAAACAGTAGATTGAGACTGAAAATTTTGCAACTTTCTGGCGGACAATAGCGTAGATTTGATTGACGATACTCCAGTCCAAGCCCATGAAAAGCGCGTCAGCCTTGTCAACAGTGCCAAGACACCAAACCACTTAAAACGCGCCTTGTTATCGATAATGAAACACGGGTGCGGAGGTCAGGGTTCATCCAGCCTCGTGTGGCTTGAGATAGCCGAGTCCACGCCCGACTGCTCCCCCCACCCAGACTGTTCCAGTGGTTCCAGTGCCTTTCCAACCACACTGATTTCACCATGGCCTCGAGAAAATAGAAAGGCAGGCTGTCTCCCAGCTGCACTCCCGCGTGTTCCATCCAACGAATTCTTCCACGTCTCTTGTCCATCACAAGCATTTGCTGCATCTGCATCGTCATCATCTTCCAACCTACCTCGTTACGTGCCAAGGTCCAGGTCACTTCGTGTGCTGCAGCCAGTGGACGGCGGGGCAAATCTCCTGCACTTGAACCAGCGGTCGTTGAGGCCACATTCGAGAACTCTGAGGAGAAATTGATGACAGGATTGACACAATTGGATGTGCAGTATTGAAGTCTGGTGCTTCTGATTTGGGCCGTCGCAATATCCGGCTGCTGAGCAAAAGAGGGGAAAACAACACTGAATTGATCTGCTGCCACGATTTCCCCGTGCGGGCCGGACCCTCTCGTCCTAGACGTGCCCATCATCCATCCAAGTTGCAGTCCAACTTGGCCAGGTCGACTTACTCACACCACAAATTAATTGCATCACCACGCCCGCTCAAATGTCTAAAGACACGTTTAATCAAGGGTTTGGTGCCCTCGCACCACCGCATCCTCGCAGATTGCCCTTTGATCACAACAACACCGACTCTTCATTATCCCTCCCTCCGCCACCCCCTGCCAGAGGCCACCAACGATCCAGAACCACCACCGACCTTCCTCCGCTTGTCACCCGCACCCAGTCTTCCTCCCCTACGAGAGCCTCTGCATTCTCCTTTCTGCGTCCTCAGAGCACGCGCTCTCTGTCACCGGAGCGACTCAGGCCTGCTGATACGGGTGACGATTTTGGTTCAATAGAGTCGCCTACGAAGAAAAGACCGGTCAAATTGGCGAACTGGTTCGAGGGGTCTTCGGAACCTGTCAATATAACTCTGGTGCCGTCGCCGCGCAAGGAAAAGTTGGATCCTCTGCTCGAGGCCTTTGCGCCTGAAGAAGCTTCCTCCACCAGTCCAGAACCTGAGGATTCTACGCTGACACGTCGCCCCCCAAAGAAGCCCAGTTTATCAGGCCCGGCCGTCTCATCAATGTCGAGGTTCAACTTCTTCCGGAGGGTTACGACAACACAGAGTGCTCCCGATGATCCAGATGAATTGGCGCAGCTTGACATCGACCATGCTCTGTTCCCGCACGGACACCCCGGTGAATTCTCCCCGGCTGCCTTCAAAAACCTCCAACTCAATGCCGAAGGGACAATACGGCGCTTGCAACAAGCCTACCGAGAACAACGACAGTCTCTGAGATCGGTCACCTCGACCAAGAATGTCCAAGCAGACGAACTCGAGGCAGCTCAGACGAGAAATGAGCATCTGAAGCTGCAGCTACATGAGATGGCAGAACGAGCTGCAGAGCAGGAGAATCTGATTGCGGATCTGAGGGCACAGCTGTCGGCACAACTATCTCTCGAGTCTCAACATCAGAGTGTCCGGATAGTGCCTCAGAACACTGACTCCAAACCTCGTCCGAAGTACCGCCGCTACCGCTCGTCTGACGTTTCTACGTCTGGGGAATCAGAGGCCGGGTCTGAAGTGAGCTCAGTGGTCAGTGTCTTCTCGGAAGCGTTGTCAACGGCTACTTCTCAGGCCACGTCTGTCGCGAGTCCGGTCTTGAAGTCTGCGAGCTTGGCCAGAGAGGATTGTTCACGGTGTCATGGATTACGACATTCGGATGCATGGGATGTTGTGGGCATGATGAAGATAGAGTCAGCGGCTCTGAAACACCGCATCGCCGAACTGGAGAGTGCACAGGACGACGCACTGGACTTTCTCAGTGGACTGAAGTTATCCTCGTGATCAATACCGAGCATTATGAGTTCAAGATACCCAGGTGTATAGGTTGCTATGTATAGGTTGCACAGATTGCTGTGTATTATGCAGATTATGTTGTATAACCAGAGATTCCATTCAGCTTTTTGGTAGATATACTGGAGTACCTCGTACAAACCTGCCATTGTCGTAACACTTGATCTCGTGTATCAGAGCAACATGCGATTCTGGCTCGTCTGCTCCAGTGAGGCTGAGTCTTGTTATTGGTGTCAAAGGAACGAGGCTGGAATGTGTGCACTGCCCTCCATTACGGATTTCCCCAGCCACCGAAACCAGCCACTTGATGCCTGGACCAACATCCAATCCACTCCCTGAAGTCCTCGATCTTCAGCTTTGAATTTGTTTACGCAGTACCTTTCGCCTGACACTACCACACTACAGGGGCTGCGCAATTGCATCTTCAACTTGTCACTTGATGCCAGTGACAAAGGTAAAAAAAATGTCAATCATTCAAAAGTGCTGCTTGACAAACTGACTGCGAGTCTACACACATACACACATTTCCTTTCCCAAGTCATTCTTATTCGTTCGCTGGCACTCCAATACTAATCCGTCAAGAAAAAGCCATGTCCTTCAGCGGGAGGACACCCGAATCCCTTCTCCCGCGATCAGACTCGAGAAACCCCGCGACGACGTGTAGAGGCATCACCACCACCGGAAGACCCTGTCGCAGACCTCTCGCGGCCTCTTCTCCCAAGAACTCGCCCACGCCGTCACCGAGTCGGGGCAACGGGGTCCTCGCCGTGTTGGCAGAGCAGCATGCCGCGGCTTTCTACTGCTGGCAGCACAAGGACCAGGCCGAGCAGTTGGCAGCCCAGGCCGGGCGGACAAGTCTACACCCGTTGAAAGAGAGGTCGAGCATCGAAACACTGATTGAGCAGGTGGGCATACTCGAGCTGGACGAGGATGTGGCCCGGAGACACCATCGACGACGGGAGCCGGAGACTGTCAGGCGTCGGGACACGTTGCCGTCGGGTTGGAACCAGATGGAGAGTCCGTTGATGACCGTGCCGGAGGGGGTGGTCCATGACAGAAGACGACCAAAACGACGACCGCCTCCACCACCACCTGCGCAGTCGAACGTGAAGCTCTCTTGGGCTTGCTGTATTCAAGCCGATCACGACGATGATCTGCCTCCTGCGAGGGTTCGAAGACAAGAAGATTGGGAGGAGAGGCGTCCTCGTCCTCGACCTCGACCTCACACCGACACGAGCCGGCCATCGCCTGCACGACCCGAAATGCAACAATCGTCTCCCCTGGCGGCGACACGACCGAAACCGAGTCCCGCGCCCTCCCAGACCCAGACACTCCTGTCGCTCATCCCGTCCAGTCTCTCACCCCAGACCACCTCGCAATTACTCGCGGAGCTGTCCCGCCCGATCTCGGCCGCGGACGAGGCTGGATACATCTACATATTCTGGCTGACGCCCGAATCCGAGGTGTCCAAACCCGACGACGAGACGGCTTCGTCCCTTTTAGACGATGACGACGACCTCGACGACAACACGGGTCTACACGGCCGCAGCAGCTCGCAGAGAACTACCCAGGCGCTTGCCCGCTACGCGTCGGTCCGCCGTCCGCCCAACCAAGTGCATGCCAAACGGACCATCACGCTCAAGATTGGCCGCGCTGCCAATGTCCACCGACGCATGACCCAATGGACGAAGCAGTGCGGGCAGAACATCACATTGATTCGATATTATCCGCACAACAATAACAAGAACAGCGCGCATGCTCCTTCTGGTCGTCGTCCACCTCATCCTACACCCGCCAGCGCGTCTCCCGAGACCCGCAGCGCCAAAGTCTCGCACGTCCACAAGGTCGAACGGCTCATCCACCTGGAACTCTCGGAGAAGAGGGCCGTCAAGAGCGGGTGCGAGCAATGCGGCCGCGAGCACAAGGAGTGGTTCGAGATCGAGGCCACGCGCCAAGGCCTGAGAGGTGTGGACGAGGTCGTCAGACGGTGGGTGGCATGGGCCGAGAGACAGTGACCAAAAAAAAAAAAAAAAAACATGAACCATAAAAACAGGGCAGCCAGCAAGCAATCAACAAGCAACCAGTGCAGCGCCTTTGTTTTTCTCGTTTTCGTTTTTTCTTCCTACGCCCCTTTAGACACGACTTTACCTAACGAATTGAAATGATCCATGCATGTGGAATAAAATGGATTTCACGTTTTCGTTCGGCGCGTCCGCGTCTGTCGAACAGGATAAAGGATAAAGATAAGGATACAACCTCGATCTAGATATCCATAATGAAATGGAAAAAAACCCATCACTCCCGATTGACAGCGTCCATGTGTATGTCCATGTGATAAGTGCCTGAGAGAACAGTACGGGCGATGAGAAAGAGAGAGAGAGAGCACGAGTGATACAAAATCAACAACCTTGGAGGACAAAACAAGAAAAGAGATGCCCAGAAAGAGAAGAAAGAAGGAATAATAGGTAGTAGATTGTAGATTGCCGTTGACATGGTTCTTTTCCCCCTTTGTCTCTTCTCCCTCAGACCATGCCCATGTCCATGAAATAACTATACCAAGTACAGATCCATCATGTTGATGTTGTTGTCCTGGATGATCGATGTGATACATGTCCTTCCAATTGATGTCTTTCCGTCAGGAGGTAGGTGTGTCTCCGTACGCGTCGCGACAAGGCATCCAACGTCAACAATGATGCCGCGTACAGATATATCAGGTGGTTGTTGTCCTGGACGATTGAGGTTGCGGGAGGTGTCGGATAGCTATCTAACAACGGCAAGGCAGGTCCAGTTGCGAGAGGTGTTGGAGACCTCTCGAGTGGCGATGTAGAGACCTGCGGAGGTTCTGTCCTCGGTTGAACACGGCCACAATCGGCTGACATCTCGACATCTCCATCCTCTGAGAGTGTAGACGGGAACATCAGGCTGAGGTTCGGAATCCCTCTGCCCACATCCTTCAGCCTCTAGGGCTGCTGATGCTGGTGATGTCGTCGACGCGCAGGGAGAAAGAGAGCCTCCGCCTCCACCTCCGCCGGAGCAGGAGGTCCGCCCAAAGAATTGACCTTTTGTTGTCCGGGTTCCTGACGCCTTGGAGCACGTCGTTGGAAGCCGCAGCTTTCTAAACACCGCACACCGCATGACATGATGGTGACAGCAGCCAGAGTCACCGCATGCCTTCCAATACCCTCGAGTCAGAAAGACAGAATCCGGACCAGGAAGGACGCGCAAAGCCAGCGAAACACCAGTAATCGTTTGCTCAGACAGTGCTTTTGTAAACCTTTTCTGGCATCGGCCCAAGATACGGACAAACCGTGACATAGACAGTCGTCTGCCTTGGTCATCTTCACCCGCCACGCCGACGCCAACAATATTTACAGAAAGACCGAGGCACAGACAGTCATCTGCCCACCGTCGTTGATGCCAGCCCTGCTGACCTTCAATACCAGATGCCCAAATGTCCATACTGTGATCCTCTTCAAGTGCTTCTTCCTTGAGCCACTTCCCAGCATACTGACTCTCTTCCCAATCTGCGTGACAAGTCCTAGACCAACTTTTGGAAACCCCCGTTGCCAGCAGGTCTCGCGGGTCCGTAGTGAAAACAGGACATTCTTTCTTTGAACCATCGTTTGTGGATGTGGATTTTGGGTCTGGCGCAAGACAATCGGTCCCGAAATCGAGACTACATAACAGTGTGAGCGGTAGGCCGTTGGGTTCACGCTTAGGTCCTGGCCCTTTCATCTCGAGGTTTGGTGTGGAGCAGTTTGGTCTCAGGAGAAGCGAACCGCGGTAAGCTCTTGTGCGAGTGACCAAGGCTCTGATGATCGCAGAGACGGTCAGGACGTGTGGAGTTTCGCTCCGTCCCTGTGTCTGTCACTTCTCTGTGAGGGGAGAGGTAGACGCTCAAAATGTTGGTGTAATGTGCTGGGGTATCTTGCTTTTCAGATACCGTGTTGCGTCAACGAAGACGCCAGACACTGTTCGCGTACGCTCATCCATGGCTGGTCAGGTCGTCACGTTCTCTGGCTCACTGCTCCTTCGAGGTCAAATCGACTGCGGCTGGTCTTGCGAGTAGACAAACAGGTGCTGGAGTGAAAGCGACAAGATGCTCCACAGGTTTCGATCCACAACAACAACCCTTCAAGAAGCTGCAGCGGTTGCGCATTGACGGCGGAGAGATACCTCGTATTTCGGCGGGAGCCAGTCCCGCAGCTTAGTTTGATGCGCTCCCCCAGTGTTGGCTCTGCTCCAGATTCCAGAGGTCGGCCACGACCCAGACCTTGTGACCTGTCACCTCGCAAACACCACAAAGATATCTCGGCGGCAGTGAAAGCGGCAGTGAAATCTTTCTGTCTCGTGGCCATAGAGCGTAAGTAAGTCACGGCCAGGTAGAGAAGCCAATCAGTCATAAAATCTGGGGACGATAAGGTGGATTGTGGGAGCGCCGACACTGTTCACAAGGCCAGGACAGAGCCCAATGAGGTCCTAGGCATATTGAGACTCGACCGAGGGAGAAGTAGTTTGCGAATTGAACGGCTCGATTGCGGTGTCCCACAGTGCCCGGCGGATCCGTACAAGGGCTTTTGAAAGCTGTGCAGGCGAAACTTGATCGATCAAGCCGACGCGGTCCTCCAGCGCGGTGAGAACGAGTCGGCATAGCACCACAGCAAAAGAAATTCGGTGTGTATATATATAAAGGGGCGTTGGTCTGGCGCGTGTCTAGGACAAAATCGTCATCGTTGTTGGCTGTATGACAGCCCAGCAGTAATCCGGCCTGTGACTTGTGCTCGAGCGGCAGTCTGAAGATCCAGGGGTCGCGGAACAACAGAAGTGTGGAAACTTGTCTCGAGACAATAGTCTGATTCGGTGTCAACGGACGAGGGAGTCTATGCAGCAAGAAACCCAAAGAAGCCGTCTCTCGCAACTACCCTGAGGCTCAAAGTTGAGGTGCTGGGAGATCCATCCCTCCAGATGATGATAGACCTGCCATGGCTCGATTTGCTGCAAATGTGAATCAGCTTCTGTCACAAGTGGAGAAATAGGGAGGTCACTCACCTTCACGAAGAGACCAGGCTGGTTGTTGACGCTCGGGACCGAAAGCATCCGTGTGAAGCTCGCTGTTGTCATGAGGCACGAGGACATCAAAGAAATGTTTAGCCTCCAGCTCCATCATGAGCTAGAGTAGGGAGATCACACTGTGTCATGTCACAAGGCTGAGAGATGAAGGACGACCACCGGCCACTCCAGAAATTGAGATGTCTCCAATGTATATGAAAATCACAGACCCCCGGGCAGGCAACAGTCGTGCTTGATGGTCGAAGGGCGGTGAAGCGTAGTCGACGTTGAAACCTGGATTTGTTTGATCGACTCCTCCAGGTGCGGCCATCCGTGGTCGACGTCGAAATCAGCAAACATTGCTCAGCTCACTTCAGCCTCTCGAGCAGCGAGATTGGACCCGGAAAGGCTGGATCTGTAGCACAGGAATCGTCATTCATTACGCTGAACGCAGCAGCCTTGCCCCAAAAGCCAATCACATATTCTTCTTCCACATATGTACCCAACTCTTCCAAAACGCCACCTCATAGCCCGGCCGGTTAACCACTTGCCTGTGTCTCATTCCCATCTCCTTGTGTGGATGTGGTGGGGTTCGAATGCCGCGAGCTGCTGGCCTCGCTGGGAGTTTGTGTCAGGATGTTCTGGTCTTTCTTCCCTCGCCTGCCCAGTTTTGCACTCTTGGAGCTGGAATTGCTCGTCAATTTGGACAGAATTGAATCGCTCTCCCCCTTGTCCGATGACCCACTGACGACGCTTGACCGCGTGTCGACCATCTTCAGCTCAGGTTTCATCTCGTTCCACTTCCTGATCACCTCCGCCTTCTCCTCCTCGGTTGCCTTGCCCACCGCCTCAAACCCTTCGACATACCTCGTGGCAAGGATGTAACTCAATGTGGGATCCCCGTTCAATTTCTTCTTGATCACTTCGTACAACACTCTGACTCCGAATGTGGCGTGGCCAACCACCAGTCCTCTGGGGGAAAACAACAAATTCCCAATACCCCTCCCCAAGCCTTTGCCAAACCCTTTCCAGCCGTGGGATTTGGCGCCCTTGTAGGGTTCGTAGACCACTCCTGCCCACGCCTTTGCGATATTGATGGGGGCATGCACAATTCTAGAAGTGATGGATCCCACGGTGCTCAGCATCGGATTGGGCCCGACGACATGAGAACTGATAGACCCAAATTCGACGGGATATTCGCAGGGGCGGTAGATTGTAAGCTGATTCACGTCCAACAAGCCTTCGTTGCCCAACACTGTAGCCGCGAAAGCGCTCAATCGGAGATCTTCCGTGTTGGATCCTTTGGTCCGGACTGACCACACCGCTGGTCGTGAGGGCGCCAGCATACAGCGGAGGCGGTCAAGGTCCATTTGTGCGTGGAAACTCGCCGCGCCGACTTCAGTGCCCTTTTCTTCTTTGATGCGCTCACCTAATTCACGTGCCCGCTCCAAGGTCTCGGGCTTTAGCGCCTCTAGGATGGCGTCCGCAAGTCGGTCTGCTGTCAGCTCCTTGTATGGGACTGGCATCGGTCCCGCACCGGCCCTGGCAACCATGGCTCCCCAGAATGGCTGGTCGCCAAAGAAGGGGACGATGACCGTTGGACGGCCCAAGGCAATTCCAGCGGCGGTCGTGCCAGCGCCGCCGTGATGTACCACACAAGATACGTGTTGGAATAGCCAGTCATGTGGTACATTGCCCAGCATATACACGTTATCAGGTTTGCCCATGTCGTCTCCCCCTAGCCCACCCCATCCCTTGGAGACCAAAGCACGTTGGCCTGTCTTCTTGACCGCATCGAAGATGAGTTTCGTCATGGCGTTGGGATCGTCTACAACGATGGAACCGAAGCCGATGTAAACAGGCGGTGGTCCTGCTGCGAGGAATTCGGCGAGGGTTGGGTCTGGTTGGTAATTCGACGCCAACGAGAGGAAGTAGAAGCCTGCGATGGTGATGTGAGGGCCCCAGTCTTTGGGCTTTGGAATCAGTGCTGGAGACCTGGTTACCGCCTCGTCAATCGAGGGCTCTTTTTGGTTTCCTGGACGCTCAAGAGGTTTGACAGACTCACCAGCAATAGGTATAGGGTATGCGTAAACGATGAAGCATGTCCGTTGCTGCCGCCTGAGAAAGCATATGCAATCCCAGAGTCTCTGTTCTGAAGTTGTTCGTGATGTCTCCCAGACCTTCCCAGGTCATCATGTCGACGAGGGTATAGCTCATTTCGTTGGTCATGCTTCCGCTAGCCTTTGACGATTTGATGTTTGCGATGGGCTGTGGAAACTCTCGAGTCGGCGACCAGGGCATCCTACCGTCGAACGTTCTTCAGCTATTAGGCCGCGCCGTGGACGCGTCTTGACTTACGTGAACATCAAATGCAACGGAATGCCCAACTTCTCAGCGCAGTGGATATGTGCAAAACTGGGTGGGTTGGCAATGATGGCGTGCGCGACGAACGGTTGCTTCTTGGGCGCTGCTGTCGAGACGGTCTCTTCGTCTGCTTTCACCTCGTCAAAGTCGGCGCATGACCTCCAACACCCTTGCAGGATCTCAGCCATGCCTCTGCGTCGCTTGCCCACGTCACCCTCCTTGATGGATTTCATCCCGGGGATTAGGCCGGGGTTCTTGACCATAAAGGCCATGAGTTCTGCGGGGTCTCCACCAATATCGAAGAACTCCAGCCCGTTCTCCTCGACGAATTTCTTGAATGTCCCGTGGGTCGCGAGGCGGACGCGGTGGCCGTACTGCTTCTTCAAGACCAGCCCCAATGCGACAAAGGGCTGGACGTCACCGCGCGACCCCACGACTTGAACGACGACATTGAGCGGTGGAGGGATTCTCGAGGGTCGGTGACTCGCCTCTAAAAGACTATGGGCGGTCTGGGGAGGTGCGGCGAGTCCCTCTTGGATTCGGGACAGCTGCAGTTGCTCGATCTGCTGGGCGAGGAGTTCGTTGATTTCTTGGATGGTGATGTTGACTCGACCGTCGTCTGTGAGTCGCCGTCAAGTCATGCTGCTGCGAAAGAATGGACCGGCAGAACAACTAACCTCCTACTTTGGTTTGCGTGGTGACTCCATCTCGTTGCTCCTCGAGATTCGCCGCTGCATCGGGCGTTGGGGGTTGTTTCTTCACGTCGGACGACATGTCCTCACTCGCTCATTCAACTTTAGACTTGCTGAAGAGGCTGGATATTGTCGAGCCGCCGCGTGCGTCTCCTGTCATGAGAAGGCTGTTGCAAGCCGAGAGACGACCATCGTTCGCTGCTCCATCCTCGTAAAAGGAAATTGTTTCGAGGATCCCCTGTAAGTCCACATCAAAGAACAGGAGGCGATAAGAAGCGGGAGTTGGAGGGGCAGCGCAGGCCCGGGGAGGTGGCACTCTGGCTATGATGGCCTGTTGTGATCTGCACCGGCGCCCATGATTTAGCCAGCGATCCCTATTGCGTCAGGCCTTGGCTGGTCGGTCTCCATCTGCGGTCCAGGGCATTTCTGTTCCCCCCCAATAACCATCCCGAACGATGCGAAGCTAACCAGACGAAACGATTCCAGTGCCTGAATTACATTGCTTGATTGGGCTCTACGAAAGCTTGATCCTGGGATCCCTGGCTGAATCAGCATCGCGGCACCGCGCATTGATGGAAAATTGGCCAACTAACGGTGAGCCGCAGTTCTTCCTCGAGCCTGATTGAGCATGGAGCGCGAATACGAGCGAGAGCGAGATTGAGACAAACACACCGCTTACACTCCACCGCCGACCACCCCTACATCGTATCCAAGAACATCAGGTGTGACAACAGGGGGGAGGTCATCAGATGGTATGAGCAACAGCATGAGACAAAATGCCGCCAGCAGAATTGCATTGCATTTGAAATAGATTTGTGATCAAGATACATTTCAACAAGAATATCCTTCAGGAAGAATCAGACCAAAGCCCTCCCGAATTGTTGTCAATAACTCAACTTCTCACCACCACCCTCCTTTTGTTCTTCCGGCGGAAACACCTCGTCCAGATACTTCAACAGACTGACTTGGGCCATGTTAGCGTGCACATTCATGCCCAGCCTTTCGGTCAACTCGGGCGACAGTTCCTTCTTGACGTCCTCGGGCATCTTGGCCGCCCAATTGACCTGCTGCCGCAGGAACGGCACGGTGTAGTATCCGAAAAGCAACGCTCGGTCCTTGTCCTTGGTCACGTTGGCCCCCGAAGTGTGCCAGACGCGGCCGTTCATGAGCACGATGCTGCCGGCCTTGGCCTCAAATGGCTTCAGCAGCGAGCGCGCGTTCGAGGGAATGTCCTCGCGGGTGGTCCACTTGTCGCTGCCGGGGATGAAGAGCGTGGCGCCGTTCTCGAGGTAGACGTCTTCCAGACACCAAATGACGTTCAGGGCCCACGTCGACGTCCACGGCTCGGGCATCACCAGGGACTGGTCGCTGTGCAGGGCCATGCTCTTGGACCCGGGCCGCGCAATGTTGGCCGTGAAGTTGCTGATCAGCCAGTTGTCGCCCAGCACCTTCTCGACCATCTCCACCGCGACGGGATGCTGGACCAGGTCGCGGAAGATCTTGTCGAGTGCCATGAGGTAGAAGACGCGGATGTTGGCCGCATTCGGGTCCAGCATCGGCATGTACGTGTCGTCGCCCAGCTTGCGGAACTTGTCGGCCGCCGCCCATAACTGCGACAGCACGCGCGAGTTTTCTTCGGGCGTGAGCACGTCGGGGATCACGGCCCAGCCATGGTCCTGGAGGTGTTGTTGCGCGGCTGCGACGGTCGACTCGGGTGTATGCGAGGCAAACTGATTGTCGGATGAGTTTGTCGTGGTGCCCAGGGACCCCATCTTGTCTGTTGTTTCCTCGTATAAAGCTAGCCTCTGGTGGCCTCTCTCGATCTCCCGCCCGACAAACGTAAAGACGACTATCTACACCGTTACAACGTGGTGCAGTCAGTCACTCAGTATGTCACTCAGCAAGTCAATCAGTGAGTTTGTACGGCTTGTTGTCGCCTCTCGTCCGTCCTTTCCGGTCGAGGTATTGTTATATTCAGGTGTGCAGATTCCAAAAAGGAGCCTGGAGCAAAACGGCCCATTTATGTATTGCCCTCGAGCATTGCATCCAAAACCAGGACCGCCAAAACCCCCTTAGTGAGCATCAATCATGTTGTCTCCCTCTCCCCCTCCGCCTCCTCCTCCCCCCCGCATCTCCCAGCTCGATTGTGGTCAGTCCACGGCCGTCCAAAGTTATTACTCGCCTCCCTCCAGTCCGGATATCCCCATGGGGCAGGATCGGCTTGGTCCTCGGTTGAACCAACATGGCCACCCAGCCAATTCCGCTGCGAGTGTCCCGGGAGCAGAGTCGGTGACTAAGAAAATATTGACTGGATGAAATCACATCTACTGCATCCGCAAACGTCCCACGCACAACCACAAACTTGTTGGCTAAGGGAATGTCGACTAAGACTCGCAATGAGTACGATTTTGCCATGTATCTATCCACATGAGGGTATACATGCCGAGACAAATCAGAGATTAATGCCATCTCTTCAACCCCCCAAACTTCAACGGGTTCGCAGTGTCTTTCAATGGACCTGGATTGACCCTCCACCACCCCAGCAGAGTCTAGGAGCATTAGCTTCTTTCTTTGACACAAAAGATGTGCTGTTCGGCCCTGTAATTCAAACTTTCCAGTGTCTCTCGCATCAACCTGAAGTATCCAGCCATCCAACGCGCCCCGCCATGCTTGCCAACGCAATGCAAAGAGGGCCAATGTAACCCCCGCCCAATGATCGCTAAAGAACACAGAATCGTTGGCTCTCGGCCTCTTAGGAGAAGACTACATGCGACCCCATGCACTACCAAAGTTGACGCTATTTCTCATTCTTAACCTTGGCATGTCATCGTCATTAGCAGAAGATTCTCTTGGTTGCTCGCTTACGGTGTGCTCGTCGTTGCCGCTTGACAGACTGGACTCGGCCTTGTCCTGGTGTTGTTTCTCCTCAATGAGTCTACCATCGAGAATATTCAAGAATGCAGCCGATTCCACCGTCTTAGCGTTGGGGTCCAGCATGAGTGGTCCTCGTAGAGAAGGATCATCATGTGTCTCATAAACCGGCTCCAGCTCCGGCAGCTCTTCTATAATCTGATTCTCCTTTTCCTTGTCGTTGGGGGCGGAAGTGAACGAAAAGTAAGAGTCAGAGTCTCCGAAGGGCGCAGAGGTGGACGCGTGGTGGGGGCGGGAGCAAGCGGTTCTTCTTGCTTTGGAGTCAACACACTGCTCGCAGCGTCCGAGGAAAGGGTGCCATCAAAAGCCATGGGTGTGTGTCCGGCATGTCGCTTCAACTTTTCATCCAGCGGCGAGATGAGAGAGTTGACGTCCAGTCTGAGAGAGTCCTCTTTGGTAGGTTGTGGTACAGGGGACAGCGCGGGACTAGCAAACTGCGGACTGGTGATCTCCTTGTCGAACGACGAGGTCAAGGCCGCCGACTTGAGGGTAATGCCGTCCAGGGTTTTGTCGACCTGTTCGATCGGTATCGGGATATTCTCTTGGCCGCCAGAGGTGGGTGAGACCTCCTTGGACAAGGGAGGCAGGGCTTCATCCTCGGAAATGCTTGGGAGATGGGACACTTCGTCCTCGCTGGCAAACACCCTGGTTACCGGAGGAGTGGATTCGGGACCTCGCCAGACTGGTGGTTCTGCAATGGTGGGTTCGGGAGAGATGCGAGAGCGGTGTTTGCCATTGATACCAAAAGGTTGAAAGTCCGTTTTGAACGAGCGAAGACTTGTCGCCGACGAGTCGTTGCTTGATCTCCTCTTAGGGTCTCTGTTCTTGTTGAGTTTTCGCTCCAATTCGGCTATCCGTGCTTTGAGAGCGGTCCGTTCAATATCCCAGGCTTTTCGCTCGCTTTCGTGAGATTGTCTGAGCTGCGTATTCCACAACCGGCATTGCTCCATATAGGCCGTGATGTCCACTTCAGGCGTGGGATTGGTCATTTGAAAACCATGCTTCGGCAGTTGACTCGCAGAAGATATTGGGGGGAGTAGTGGCACATTTGTGCCGGCTATCGAGTGACGGCCTTTGGCTGGCATCGTGGGAGGATCTGAGAAGCGCACCGCCCTGAATTCAAGGGACGAGCTCATTGTACGGGTTTGATTGAGAGGAGAAAAGTTTTCTGGGTCATGCTCGAGCGCTGGGGTAGGATCGAAGGCTTGGGTGGGAGATCGGGGAGCCATCTGTGGGCAGGGACGATTCCTGGCTGAGGAGGATGACGTTTCAAGCTAGCTATCGTCGTCCGAGCACCGTCGATGTGTTGCCCAAATGAGTGTATGTAGAGTTGGCGTCGTGGGCGAAGAATAACAAAAAGCTATGAGGATGACGTCTGAGATGGACGAGTGCCGAGGCCTAGAAACGAGATGACAGGCAAATGCAGTCAAAAATATAAACAAGATTGCGGATGCGGACGTGACAATATTGTTGATAGGGATGTTGACGACAAGTACATGGAGTCGTAGAAAGGGAGTTCAAGTGGGAGAAGATGAGAGAGTGTGTGAAGTAAGTAGGAGCCCAGCGAGTGTGAGGTTGAGAATTGTGGGCAGTAGCGACAGGTGTTGAATCTCGCAGGCAGAATGACTTTGAGGCGGAGGCAGTTTGTCGCAGCCTCGAATGGTGCAGGCGTATGTACCTCGTAGGGACTTCAATGGAGAATTAGATAGGAGACCTGTGTACCATGTACAGGTGTCTGCTGGAAAAAGAGTGGATTGAGAGCGATAAACAAAACACCTCGTGGCATCCTCTTCGTCTCGCCTCTTTTTTTTTGATGGATGACGTTGGTCCGTGCCTGAAGCCGAGATGGAGTGGATTGTGTGTTTGTGTGTGTGTGTGCGGTGGCTTTTTTTGGGGGAGAAGAGGGGGAGAACGGGAGAAAGGGACTGGGCACAAACTGGATGACTGGGTCACTTTGGATCTGCCATCTAGGTGTCATCCACCATTAGCAGGGGGGAGGGTGAGAGAAATTTTGGAGCTTGGGCGTAATGGGATGGGCGGTGATGGGACTGACTACAAGTAGCTAGGCGTGCTAAGTTCAGATGGCGGCTGTGATCTGCGAGGGTACAACCTGGCTCCATCTGCTCCGAAAAGGGCCAACGGGGGAACAAACAGGAGGTCAACGGCAGGGCTTCAGGGTCAAGGCCTCAAGGGACCAACGGGAAGACCCCGATGGGGTTCCACTGGGCGTCAGGGTCCAGCATAGTACAGTGACCAGAGTGCCCACAGTTCTCCATTCGGGGCGCCGCTAAAGCCACCGTCTCGGGCACCAAAGCCCCGAGGAACCTCTGTTAGGGGGCTGCTACAACAGTGCTCAGGGTCTGCCAGCGAATTTCTGGGAACTGCCGATTAGTGGCCGCACTAGCTGCATGCAAGCGACGACTTGGACAGTACGAGTACGGAGAGCAGAGTTGACGAAGAGGCGGAGAAGGTTTTCATTTCATTTCTTTTTCTCGTTCCTTGATCAAAATCCACTTTTTCATGTTGTTGACCGAATGGTGATGGCGGTGAAGATCGGAATCTCAGGCTGTGGCTCCTCAAAGGGACACGCGATATACATCCCAAAAGGGAAAGAGGCAGGCAGAGAGCCAATTTGTCAGCACCACGAGTCCACGACCACCACATTCGTGACCAACACAAGTAGATGCCACGACTACCAGAGAGATGAAGACAACTGGTTGACTGTCGAGCACAGAATCGCACAAGAGAGTCCTGGTCACTCAGGTTTGCCGGTGGCTTTTTTGCCAACTCATCACCCGCCGCTTTACTCTCGCACTAACAACTACTTACGAACAGTCAAATTGCCCTCTTCTCAGTAGTTTTCTTAATTGCTGGAAACCTGGACATATCTTGGCTCATGTCCAACGCCTCCACACGTCTGGCATAGAGATGGTCTTTCTAGGACAGCTCAAGGACGTAGTTTTGGACAAGGGGTCTTTCTCTGCTTCAACGCTCACTTGAAATGCTGTGTTGATGGACACATACATCCCAAACAGCGAAGCTTGTCTATTTGGGAAATTTCGAAGGATACCACATCTCCGTTGAGATGCTTTCAGCTCGTCGTTGCCCTGACTTGGTTCCGCCGTCCCTCTCTCGGAGAATGGACGGGAGACTTGTGAAGACAACACTGGCCCAGCACACCAGCAACAAAAAGGATTTGTGGCGGAAATGTTTACAAAGAACCCAACACCTAAGGAATTATGACTAGTTCGAGGCCTGTCTGTACCTCGGATTGTCAACCTGGACAAGTTCACCCCCTCAAATCCGACACGAAAGCGGAATTCCCGATCTGGAAATGTGGATCCGTATAACCCGAGGAACGGAGAATGGTGAGGGTTGATATGGATGGTTGAAGATATGCTTGTTAGGAGCTGTCAAATGGTTCTTTTGCTTGTCAAGTCTTTATTACCAACCACATATCTGAGCCAACTCACAAATATTGCCAGTGCCAAAGTCTCTGCCAAACACCATGATTGCCGCCAACGAAACGCAGACCGACTGGTCGGCACCCAGCCAAAAGTCCATCGACGATGATCGCCCGATCAAAGTGATTTGTATAGGAGCAGGCATCTCTGGCATGCTCACAGCCATCCGATTTCCTCAGAAGATCAAGAATCTAGACCTTGTCATCTACGACAAATCCGACGACATTGGAGGAACGTGGCACGAGAATCGGTATAGTCAACCTCTAAGTCCTTAGTGTTATCTATATACGCTTTTCCACGCTGTGAGGTCCTAACAGACATGTTTTTTGTAGATACCCTGGTGTGGCCTGTGACATTCCTGCCCACAGTTACCAATTCACATTTGCAAACAACCTCAACTGGAGTTCTTTCTACGCCGCGGGCCCTGAGATCCATCGCTACCTGAAGAATGTAGCTCGTCGATACGATGTCGAGCGATACGTCAAACTCCGACATCTTTTCCTTGGAGCCCGGTGGCAGGCAGCGGATGGAAAATGGGAGGTGGAGATTGAAGATCTCGAGAGTGGAAGAGTATGTAACAACTTTTTTTGGCCCAGAACTACATACGACATAACGTTCACATGTGGCTGACAAAAGAAACCCGCAGAAATTCACCGACCGGGCAGACATCTTGATCAGAGCTACCGGAATTCTCAATCGGTGGGAGTGGCCAGACATTCCAGGCCTTCGCGATTTCAAAGGGACTCTCCTACACTCGGCGGATCGAAAGAGCTGGGAGACTCCGCTAGACCCCAAGGGGAAAAGAATAGCTGTCATTGGGGGTGGCTCGTCGGGAATCCAGATTGTGCCTCAGCTCCAGCCCACGGCGGCTCGGATTGACCATTACATGAAGGGCAAGACATGGGTGTCGCCCGTTGGTTACGGATCCGACAAATCCAACCGGGGAGTGACGGATAACTGTAAGTCTCTCTCTCCCCCCCTCTTTTGAGGGCCAGAAGATCTGGTAGCACAAGACTACCCAAGATAGACACTAATTTGCATCTCCAGATAAATATTCAGAGGACGAGCTCAGGACGTACCGCGAGAATCCCGAAGAGTACATCAGATACCGGCGGGAAATCGAACGGATCATGAACGCCAAACCCGAGATCCTGTTCAAGGGCACCGAGGAGCAAAAGGCCTTCTTCGCGCTCAACGACGAGTCGATGAAGCAGAAGCTCTCCAAGAAGCCACACATATACGAGAGCCTGAGGCCGGACTTTTCGCCCTTTTGCCGCCGGCTCACGCCCGGTCCGGGCTTCTTGGAGGCGCTGGTCGAGGACAACGTCGAATTTATCGGCTGTGGCATCGAGACCGTGGTGGAGAATGGTATCAAGGCCAACGATGGCAAGGTGCGCGAGGTGGACGTGATCATCTGTGCCACAGGCTACGATACGTATGTCGTTGTCGTTGTTGTTGTTGCCCTCATCTTCTTCCTCTGACCGACTGACCGGGTGCGCAGATCCATGGAAAATGAACCACCCATCGTCGGACTCGACGGCAAGACCCTCGCCGATATGTGGAATCCCGACCCTCAGGCCTATCTCTCGATCTGTGTGCCGAAGATGCCCAACTTTTTCATCTTCTTTGGCCCGAATGGCGGCGCTGGGTCCGGGTCGGCAATCCCCTTTCTCGAGTCGGTGACGCTCTACCTCGTCAAACTGGTGCAGAAGATCCAGCGAGAGTACATCAAATCTATGGTCGTCACGTACGTTGCGAAAAGGCTCCCTCAATCCCCCTTTCCCTCTTTTTTGGGTTGGATCTTGACTCATTGTAACCATGCGTTGGGACCTAGAACAAGTACATTATGACTGACCTTGTTTGCTTGTGATTCATAGTGAAAAAGCCACCAGCGACTTTGTCAAACACGTCGACGAGTACTTTTCCAAGACAGTTTTTACCGAGACGGTACGTTCGAAACGAACTCTTTTTTTTTGGTTTATTGTTTATTACATACCCCTTGTCTCTTCCATTTCCTTCCCTTTCCCGCCGCTTCCCTGCTAAACAATACTGACAAAAACCGCCAGTGCAAATCGTGGTTCAAGCGCAACAAGCAAAACGGGCGCGTCACGGCCCTCTGGCCCGGCGCGTCGATCCACACGCAAAAGGCGCTGGAAAACCCGCGCTACGAAGACTTTACATACGAATACCTCGACGCCCTGGGCTCCAACACCATGGCGTGGTTGGGCAACGGGACGACCGTGGCGCAGGTCAGCGGGGAGGACACCACAGAGTATCTGGTCGACAATGACGTTCCGCCGCCGATTGTGGAGGGGGTGCATGAATGGGATAACTAACAGATTGTTGTAGTTGACTTGTTCTGCAGGCTGGTGGTCGGAGAGCGCGTCGAGAATTTACTTGACTTTCTTTACTTGTATACAGATGGGCCGCTTCTTTGACCAAAGGAACCGACTTTATAGTTCTTGTATGCGGAAACAATAAATAACCACATACCGTTTTCTACGAGTATACCTACCCAAGTCCCGTGGTGTTTGACGGTCCAGCAAAATCAGGAAATTATAGTCACACCGGTCCTTGTCCCAGACCTCAAAGACGAAATCCCGTGTTCGAGGCATTTGCAATTTGCCTACTCGTATTCCGCCGCCCAATTGACCCCTGTCCGACCATCCTGAGGTATTCCGACGCCACTAATTCGTCTGTTGTCGGTGCGTCGTAATGCTGCTGAGGTGCTCGCACTGTCTCAGGGCGAGAATGGTTTGATCGAGTGGTGCTGGAACTGTTGGTAGAGCAAAAAGTCCTACTTCGTAATGCACTGGTTACATCGAGAAGCAAGAGCAGAAACAGGGAAAAAAGAGGGTTAGGGGAATGACAATTGCCTGTATATTGTATACTGTATCTGGTTCCTGATTCCTGGTTTACATACGTACACTCTGAACAGAACGGGGGGTGGGATTCCCAGGTTTTGTGGCCTGATGATGCAGCCTAATCTTCCATCTCGAAAAGTGGTGACCATCTTCACTCTTCCAACAATCCACCGCATTTGTGGCAAGGGCGAGAAATTGCCTGCCTGACTTAGGGTGAATACTCATGCTGAGTGTGTGAGGGCTCAGCATTCTTTTTCTCATCTCCTTGAGCTGTCATGACCACGGCCTCGGCGTCGTCCACTTTGACAACGTGCCTGTGGTGGGCCAACTTCTCTTCAAGCTCGGCGCGATGCGACGGTTTGGCGTAGAGGTAGTCGATTTCTTCCAGAGTGAGGCCCTTGGTCTCCTTGACGAAGAGGTAGATGAAGACGACCTGCAAGACGTTGCCGATGCAGAAGAGAAGATAGAATTTCCATCCGGCGTGCGTGATGCCAATTGGGCCAACCTGTGAAGAGAATGGTTAGATATCCACTCCATTTTCTGGTCCTGGGTTGACTTACCTTGACGACCACAAAAGTCATAAGCCACTCCATACCCACGGACAGTGCTGAGCCGGCATGGCGCAGATGAAGGGGTGTCACTTCGGCGGCGTAGAGGAAGGGCAGACCGCACCATGAACACCCGTAGCAGAATTCGAACAAGAAGATAAACACAACCGATGCTGTCAAGGACGAATCGTTGTACACTCCAAGCCCGATGGTGTAGCAGATCATGCAGATGGAGCAGCCCACGGCTCCCCAGAGCAAGACAGGTCGCCGACCCAAAACTTCGACAGACCAGATGGCGGTCAACGTGCCACCCCAGAAGACAAGCGATAAACCTCCCGAAGTGATGCCCGCCTCATTTGGAGTCATGCCGAGATTGTTGATGAAGAGAAATGAGGCGTAGTACGCAATCAAGCAGATACCTCCAAGCTGCTGAAAGAACTGGATCAGGATGCAAATCCAGATTCGCCATGTGGCGTTGACGGGCGACCGATCGAACAAGATGTCTGAAATCCGGAATTTGACTTCATGTTCAACCTCCAAAGCTTGCATGACCTCGCGATGATGCTGCAGAACAGTCGGGTGGTCGATGGGGACGTTGAAGATGCGAGCAATCACTGAGTCTGCTTCCGCAAGATGGCCCTTGCTGTACAGATAACGTGGTGATTCGGGCAGCAGCGTAATAGTTCCCAGCGTAAGAACGCAGAAGACCATCTGGAAATAGAGTGGAAGGCGCCAAACGATTCCGCCCGTCATGTTTTTGACCATCCCGTAATCGAACCAGTAGGCGATGACAAGGCCGAGAATGACGATCGAGATCTGCACCGACACGAGAGCGCCGCGGCGGGAGGCGTGAGCACATTCTGACACCCACACAGGGATGATGGAAGAGTTGATGCCGGTGCCGAATCCGCCGACGACGCGGCCAGCAATCATCATGGCGACCGACGTTGCTCCACCTTGAAGCCCAGCACCGAGAATCAGAAGGCAGCATCCGATCATCACCAGGACGCGACGGCCGACCTTCATGCCGAATATTGCGGTCCCAATGCAGCCGACCAGACAACCGATGTCGTAGATAGCCACCACGGTTCCTTGCAGGTTGGCATCAGTGGCTCCTATCCCGAGCCCGTTCAGCAGCTGAGGAGTCGCGATCAGACCCCCGAAAACTCCTTGGTCGTAGCCAAACAGCAGAAAAGCCATGGCAGACGAGAGCATGATGCATACTTGGAGCCACACTCCTTTGAGCGAGCTCCAATAACCAACGTGAAAGCTTCCCATTGTTACAAAAATATGATGAAGTCGAAGGGTTCGGAACTGTTGATAAGTTGCACTTGGGTCTTGGAATTTATACTGCACCACCAACTAATGCGTCTCCATCAAGGAGTTCACAATAGCCAATGGTTCCATGAGCTGGAGTACCCTCCAGGTATATACCCAATGTTCTGGGTCAGGGGACCTGGTCGATACCCCAGATGCCGAGGAGAATAGATTTCCGAATTCACCAATCTCCGACCGAGGAATTCATGGCGCCCCAGTTTTTCAGGTCCACCGATAGGGCAATCGAGGCTGGTCTATCTGGGGTATCCCCAGAGAAGACCCTTTTGTAGAATAATGCGGGAGTAGAGACCCATGCTGTCTGGGGAAACGTGTACGCGAGTTCCCAAGGACCGAGCAGCCTCGCGAGAGGTTACAATCCCGAGCGACAAACCTGATCATCAACTCGGAAAGGACGGCGCTTCCTAAGAAACACAACGTAGGCATGTTGAAGGGCGCGATTAGACCTGTCTCGCGCTTTGGATATTTCCGTAGGGGTTCCCTCATTCGATGTATAAAGACATACAACTGCAACTTATGTGAACCGTGCGCTGCGCTGCAAAAGGATAATACTTCTAACTCTGCAAAATGTCTTCCCATTCCCCTAGCCAAGGTGATGTGATGTCGTCAGGTGCGGTAAATTCTCTAAAGGTCGGCTGGAGACACTGCTGAATGTAAGGGTCAGACGACGAAGAAGACGACCAACTTCCAAATACGGCGTCACCAGCGGCGGCGTGGAGTTTCTCGTCATAGCGCTCCTCAAGTTCGAAGAAATACCCCGATGAGAGCCCTTCGATGTCCTGGCCTGCGGTCTTTCGTACTGGGCTTTCCGTTACTGCTGGTTGTGTCGAAACACTGGCTCGAGTCCATTCAAAATTGTTGGGGCTGAATTGTTCACCGCCTATCGCCTTGGCTGGACCTGTATGGTTTGCGTCTTCAATGCCTGAGCCAAGCGACTCGAGGTGAGTGGGAAAGACTGAAAAAAAAAGGTCAGCAAAAGAGTTGATATTACGGGTTTTTCGAGAGATATGATGTGACATACGATATCGTGGAGGGATTCCAGGTGTTTGTAGAGGGTTGCCAGCACTCTTGCTAGCAGCTTCTAGCAGTGTCACAGCCCGCTGCACGGCTGTAAATCTCTTTCCGAGCGTCCGTAGAAGGCCCGTCAAAGATATCAATCTTTGCACCGCTAGGTCGCGTGCCTCTCCATTGGACGATTTGGCGTCAAGGATTAAGATTGTCACGGGAGGCAAGAGAAAATGGAGACTTCATGTATCAGCGGAAGAACAGCATTCAGCGTGATCACAAACTCACCTCCAAGCTGGCATAAAGGACAGACATTGTGAGCCCAACGCATCTTTGGCTAGTTCAGAAACTTGATGAGCAGCCTCAATTGCCTTTTTTCTAAGCTTCCTGCAATTCACTCTCTCATTTGCTGTATGACGGCACCGCAGTGTGCAACTCGAGTCAAAGTAAAACACACAATCTGCAGCTGCCATGATCATCTGCAAGAAAAGGCCCTCAGATGTTGCACGTTGTCCCGCATTCGACGTGGAATGTTCATCTGGTGAATGTCTGAGCTTCTCAGATAATATCGTTGCGTTCTTCTGCAATTGAATGCGACAATTTGCCACTTCCGGGTTCGTGAGGGCCATGGAAGGGCACGTCCCACTCCCTTGTGCGACGGTATCGTGCTGACTTGACGGGTATGGAGCGGCGTGCTTTATTGAGAGCATGTAATGGACATGAGCCATTAAGCGCACGAGATTCTCAAAAGATTCCATGGAATGATGGGCTGTAGCATCGGCGGAATTGCATGTGGACGATTCCACTCTTGCAACTGGTAATCTCTGGTTGTTGAACGGCGATGGCAGAACATGCTCCCAATCGAGATCCATTCGCATTTTTGGCGCCCGCCGCCGACTGAAAGCGAAAATTGTCTCGCTGACGAGGCAGCAACACCATAACTGGTGCCAAAATCTCTTGTCTTCACCATCTGTTGTAGCACGCACCATTTTCAAGAGGTCCAGGGACTCGGCATAGGCTAGGGCAGTCCCGGACCAGAAGCAGCAATCTCTTGCACCGTCTCTTACCTCGGTGCTTTGCGTCATAAGTAAGAGGGCCTGTAAACGGCTGATGGGATCAGATTCGACATCGCAATGTAGGAGATGCCTGACGCGCTCATAGTAAAGCTGCTGGGCATCTTGGACGTTATTGTGTCCAAGCTTCTGCAGAAGAGACACGGGCGCAAACTTATGCGATGTCAGCAGCTGAACTCATTACATTCTTGTAATCTTTCGAAGTGGTAACTTACGGGACAAACAGCCATGATGGTAGCATATACCTCCAACAAGCCAGGACGGGGGTTCTGCTTGTGAGTCGGGACGGCAGCGGGAGATGATGCTAACGCCATACGCCCTGGATGCAGGACGGGGAAAATTGGGTGGATGTTGTCCCAATATACCGAGAAACACTGTCTCACAACTGCCCTCGATGGAACTTCAAAAACACCCTTGTTGGCAAGAAATTCAACGGTGGCTGGTTCAAGATGGCTCGGTAAGGCTGCAATGAACGATGGTACGCCACCAACCTGCCGTTTGGTCGTTGCTGGTGCATCGTTTGCGTGTATGGGACTGCAGTTGAACTCGTGTGTCTCTAGAATTGTGGGATCCAGCATGAATGGCTTGCTTCCCGTCGTCGCGGATGCATTGCAAGAATCCGAGACTGGCTGTCGGGAGGAAGGCATCGTTCCGTCGTTACTGTCGAGTTGTCTCGGCGATTCATAAGAATAAGTTGGACCATCTCCAGCTGCGCATTTGCCTCGTTGTTAGTTTCTAGAGAGGAATATCCTCAACGATCAAGGATCAAAACATACAAAGCATCGGACGGCTAGCTTTGCGCTGCACTCCACACCGAGACGAGGGGATGATGGGCTGCGTGGCGACCTTGCGATCAAGCACAACGCAAGGTTTCGAGTCGAGCTTGCAGTTTGTACATGGTATGCCTTGATGCTGCTGGTCGCACCGGACTTTTCTTTCACGGCAAGATCTGCAAGCCCGGATGGCACGGCGCTTTCGTTTGATCACGGTCGTCGCCGAAAGAGGGCCTTCAGAGCTCTCTCGTATCTCCATGATGTGATGGTTGTGGTGCATATTACGCGCTGGTGACCCAACAGGAAAATTGTTTTGGATAGAAAAAGGTCGAACCAGGGCAAATATGGCTATCAGTCAGCCTGGGAATAGTCACAGGTGGTGTGGAGGCATCGTCGGCTAACAGGTTGGGACCCTGAGAGGGGGGCGGCGGCGACCATTGCCTCCATTGCCCAGCGAGTCTCTCCCCGCAATAATAATAGCTTTGATTCAGAGGCGATGGTGTGCCTGGGGACTTGTGCTTAGGGTCTCCGTTTCCCCCACAGCGGTGTCGACAATTTGGGGGAACGGGGGGGTGCAGCTGTCCCTTGCAGGTCGTTGTGGAACAGACGCTTAGGATGGTGCGTGTGTAATGGAGTGGTATGGTATTGTGTAACAATGAGGGAGATTTATCTGACCGCAGTCTAGCACGTGACTGAGAGCGCATGAATTGTGCGCCAAGACGCCAAGATACCAAAGTCGGATACCGGAGAAGACAACGGAATTCACCAGTTTTACTTACCAAGTACAGGAGGCAAAGTACTTGTAGGCACTAGGTTAGTCTTTGCCGAGGGACCCTTCAGTGGCCCCGAATGGAGGGTTCCTGGGGTGCTTGGTCCCCAGAACGGGGGCGTCTTGACCTCCCATGCATTCAAGAGCCTCTCCCGCCTCGTTCGACTGAACTCAACCACAGGCGCACCCACACTGCTAGAAACGAAGAAACCGAGACAAGTAGGGAAATATGCCGCCAGAGGGTGAAGTGCAAGCGAAGCGGCGATACTCATCCAACGCATGCATGACATGCAGGAGAGCCAAAATCAGAGTCAGTCTTCTCCTACAACTTGAATGGCGTCGAGCATGGATGGGAGTGTGACTCTGACTGCCACAGTGCGACAACAGGAAACCCCGGTGTTCCAACTGCGTCTACCGTGATGTCGATTGTCTACTTGGCCAAGATGGCCGAAAGTGAGTCTGTCCATTGCAACAGGTCCTGGTCGTGAAAGCAAAGAGAATAACAGTTGCGCCGCCAGACCTGCTTCCGGCATCAGCAAGAATCTCAAGAACAACGGAGCCAACCGCGAAGACAACCTCTCCACGGGCAACTCTTCCATCATGTCGCCGCACGGCTCCAAAGCCTCGGGAACATATAAGTGGCCGACAACGAGTTCAGCGCCTTTAAAGTTAGGAAGTGTCTCCTACTCGACGCCATCACCTGTAGGAGAGCAAACATTCAACCCTTTCAACCCTCCGGCGCACGACGAACAACGCACGAGGTCGCAATTTGCAGACGCCGGGGTTGACTATTGGATCGAAATCGCTGGACAGGAAGGCTTCGAAGAAGCGAGTGACGAGCTCGATTTGCTGGATTTACACACGATCGATACGGCCCAACTTTCACTCATTCCCAGCGCCGATCTGTCAAAAGACAACCGCAGCGAATTCAGGCAGGAAAATCCCGACTACACGACTGTCAGTCCAGCACAGGACATCGACCCATTGTTCAGTAATGACCCTGAAGCATTCTCTGTATTGAAAGACCATGACCGACCCAATGCTCGCCAAACGACTGCGAGTGAAGCAGACAGCTGCCAAGTTCGGGACGAGCCCACAGAGCAACTGGCCAGTCGGCTAGGTTGTTTGCGCATCGCTGAGGACGGCCATTTGAGATACTATGGTGCTACGAGTAATCTGCATCTCTTCCGAAACGGCCTCCAGCATTGCTTTCAGCCCTCTATACGGACAATTCGCACTCATGGTCAGGATGCCCTTGAACGTGCTGGTCTACACTGGTCTTCGGACCCTCGGTACGAAGACCATCTCACCACCTTATTTTTCGCCTGGCACAACCCGTTTCTCGGTGTCGTGGATGAGGCTGCTTATTACCACTATCGCCAATTATACCGCGCTGGCAACACCACCATTTACTTTTCTCCGACGCTGGAGAACGCAATGTAAGCCCATTCGTGCTATTTATGGCGTTGTCTCAGTCTTCCACTAACATGTGAGCCAGACTTGGAATTGGTGCCGCATATGCAACTCGGAAACACCCAGCGATCAAAGACGACCCAGCGGAATTCTTCGCCCACCGTTCGAAGGTGCTCCTGGACATCGAGATGGACAGCCCGAACGTGGCAACAATTCAAGCACTAGTAACCTTGTCAGCCCACGAAGCGGCGTATGCAAGGGATTCCAGAGGTGAGCATTTCCTCCTGGTTATGGTGAACTGTTTACAGGCACTGACTCGATGCGCAGGATGGCTCTACACAGGTATATAAATTGAATCGTCAACTTTCGGTACTAGCGTCTTACATGGAGGTTTAGGAATGGCGGTGCAACTACTCTCGGATCTGGGACTACATCTGGAGCTCGATCAAGCGCGCATCTCAGGCCATGACACTCCAGACATAACAAATTTACGTCGAACAGTCTTCTGGGCTACGCAAGGATTGGACATGTGAGTATTATTGCTTCCAGGACTCCGATTGTACTCGTCTTGAATTCTGCGCGAAGATGTGTGAGCTAACATGAACCAATTTCTCCAGCCTGTGGAGCGCCTACAGTGGTAGACCCTCGTCGATCCGATACGACGAACAGAGAATACCGTTCCCTAAACTACTCAGCTTAGACACATGGCGACCGTATGTGGATGAGGGTGACTCGGCACAAGTCCCAGCCGGCCTTGATGTGACCGTCATCGGCCAGACCCATGTTTACATGGCTCAGTTGACCACCAAAATCCGCAAGATATCCAGGTTCCTGTTGGTTGACAATCTGCTCCTTTTTGTCAGAGTTGACGCGTGCTGATGATTGGTTGACTTAGCTATACTGGGCCACAAGTTGCCATGACTGAAGCAAAGGCTTTTGCCAGAAACATGATGCGAGACTTGCGACATTGGCGGAATTCTCTACCTGCCGCGATGCAGGTACCTTTTTTGGATTCTGACGACGACACAGACGACGCCAACACGCCGATAGCTCCGGCAGTGATCATGTTACAGTATGTTTGGAGGGTCTCTCAATCGTCACACGATAGCTGCTAATCTCCGGGGACAAGTCTGCAATTTCTCGAAGCCGTCATTTTCTTACAGAGGCCATTCATATCTGCGCCGGACGCGCCTGGAACGAACACCCTCCAAGCAGACCAAGCCGACGACGACAGCGGAAGCATCTGCGACGCCTCTGCCAACGCCATCTGTCGCCTGGTCGTCATCTACCGGCAGCAGTGGAACCTACGACGCGTGCACGCCCAGATTGTCGCCATCATCCTCACAGCCGCCCTCATTCACGTGCACAACTGCTGCGTCTTCTCCAGCTCCAAGGGTGTCCAGGCGCACAAACAATTGTCGATCTGCTTCCAGGCTTTGGGCGAAATGTCCCACTTCAACATGAGCACGCGGGCGCTGGAGATCATTCTGTCGCTACGCCGGGATTGGCAGGATCAAATCTTTGGCGATCTGGGGAGGAAGCGCCTCGGCGGTGATCTTCAACGGTTACATTAGATGAGATCCTTCTGCATCTTTTGCTACTATTTGTTCCATTGAAGCTCTATCCTAGACAACTCTTGAGGGTACGAGTGTGTGCCTTTGAGTACGGAAATATTGGACTCGTCAGCAAGTCACTGCTCCCATCTGGACTTGTGATCCCGTGCCATCATGACTTCCGTAATAATTGATATTCATGGTGCGAATCAGGACCATGATACATATAATATTCCCTGCACTGCAATCTCTCAAGTTTTAGCCCGTGTAACTTTACTTATGTACCTAGTTCTCGCCAGAGCCGGAGTTACACCGGACTTGGACAACTTTGTACAACCCCACAGCCCACGGGTCTAGATCTGGGGGAGTGAGGGCTGGAGTGAGTGAGTGAGTGACTGAATGCTCCGCTCGCTCGAACTTGGGGGAGAAGAACCTAACTTGAAAGCAATCCATCTCCGAGGAATCCATGTTTTGTGTTTGGCGTGTTCCATTTCGGAGATCTGGGGAGCGAGATCCGAGGAGATTCGATGGTTGTCTGGGGTTGAATCTCCGGAAAACGAAACAACCCCAATAAGTCTGTGCGAACTTTTTTTCTTCGTAGCGAGTAGTAGTGTGAAAGGGGAGGTTTTGTTTTACCAGGAACACATACACACAGACAAAACCACATACCCACATACACACAGTTTAGAAGAAAAAAAAAAACAATCAGCACGTTTACCTAGCAAAAGCCTGGTACAGAAAGAAAACACCCAAAAAAATGTCGTACAGTGATCTAAAAGACAAGACGTTCCTGATCACGGGCGCCGCGTCAGGCATGGGCCGCAAGACGGCCAATCTACTCGCAAGACAAGGCGCAAACCTGGCGCTGCTCGACCTGCGCAAACCCGACGACACGCTGGCCGAAGTCGAGGCGCTGGGCGTCCGCGGACTCGCCCTGTCGGTCGACGTGCGGGACGCCGCGGGGGTGGAGAGCGCCATCACCGCGGCGCGAGAGCACTTCGGCGCCCTGCACGGGGCGGCCAACATGGCCGGGATCGTGGGGAGCCAGGGCCTCAAGGGCAAGGGGCACGCGTTGGACGTCGTGCCCGACGAGGACTGGGACACCCTCCTCGGCGTGAACCTCAACGGGGTCAAAAACTGTCTGCGTGTCGAGCTCAAGGTCCTCGAGGACGGGAGCTCCATAGTCAACGCCGGCAGCATCGCGGGTCAACAGGCCTGGCCGTTCCTGGGGCCGTACTGCGTCAGCAAGGCCGGCGTGCTCAGCCTGAGTAGGATCGCCGCGCAGGAAGCCGGGGCTCGAGGCATTCGCGTGAATGCGGTCGCTCCGTGAGTGGGCCCTTCCTCAATACCAACGAAAGTGTGGTGGGAAAAGAAGATACTGACGTGTGGACAGGGGCATGATCCGAACGCCTTTGACGCAGGCCATAGGTACCGACCAGGAACTATACGATGCAATGGGCGTCAGGACGGCGTTGAAGCGGATCGGCGAGCCAGACGAAGTCGCAAGGCTGATTGTCTTCCTCCTGAGTCAGGAAGCCAGCTACATAACAGGCGCGGTAAGTCTCCAGTGGCAGGTGTGTCAGAGTAGATGGGGCACTTACATTCGCTATCTGTGTAGGTCATCAATGTTGACGGTGGATATTCGTGACCATCGCTCCTGGGAAAGCGAGGACGACAAAGGGTCCTCAGAGGCATGCCCGGCTGGCAAGGCTGAGTGCCGGTGTTGCTCCGTCATGTGTCCAACTCAAGTGGCCTCTCTCCCTTTGCTGCATAGAAATAGCAAGGGATGAGTATGACTCGGGGGTATATACTTGGATATAATCCTGTTGGACGAAGCGGAGACAGTGTGTATATACGGGCCAAGAGTTTCCAAAAAGGGCAATATACTTGATTGGCTGGTGGCTGGGTGGATTCAGACATATGATTGGTCAGCTTGTGACAGAGTCACGCTATGCTATTCTCTCCACTCTCGATAGCTCCTCCAAGGTCTTCACGGGCTTTCTAGCCATCTTGAGTAGTTTTCGCGCTCACTCAACAGGTCGCTTTGAGGGCGGGTCTTTTTACCGTACAAAAATAATATGGTAAGCAAGCGAGGACGATTTAGCTAACAAGCCAACCTAGCTGCTTGTGGCATCTCGCCGCTCACTCCATCCCCGCTACCTTCTCTATCGCTGTAGCGTCTGTCAGTCGGTCAAGTATTCGCTCATTCTGCTGTCTTTGAGGAAGCTCGCAGCGAGCTATGGGCTTAGACTTATAGAAGAGCGAGGGGGCACTGGGGAACAGGGTCTCAGCTTAAACCACTGCCTCCTGATAGGTTGGACATGGACGACATTTCATTTCATTTTTTACTATATTTGTTGGGTGTCACCCCTCCATCTCTCAAGACCATAAACAACTACCCAAGGGCATTCATTACTATAACTTTCCCAATATCTCGTGCTAACTACTGCCCACCCCGCCCTCAAAGTGGTGCCCCATGTGCTGCACTCACATCATTTGTAGAGGCTCGGGTACTCCGCCTTGATCATGTCAGCTCCCTTCTCAGCCACCATGTAAACGTCGTTCTGGATGCGGCAGTCAGGAATGACGGGGAAGACCGAGGCGTCGATGACGCGCAGGCCCGAGGTGCCGTGGACCTGCAGCTTGGGGTTGACCACACCCTGCTGGATGTCTTTGCTCAAGCGCGCGGTACCACACGGGTGGAAGCCCGTCTGCGAACGCTCCAAGATCTGACGGATCATGGCCTCGTCCGAGTTGCGCGGCATGGGCCAGGGGTAGTCGCCCTCGATAATGTCCTTCATGCCCTCGCCGTTCATGACGATGTCGTCGATCATGCGCACACCCTCGCGCAGCGCGATCAGGTCCAGGTCGTGCGAAAAGAAGTTGATGTTGACGTATGGCTGCTCCTTCGGGTCGGTCGAGTTGAGCTTGACCTCGCCGTTGCGCGACAGAGGGCGCATCAAGTCCACAATCACAGTCAGGTAGTCACCCTGTGGAGGGGTCGGGAAATGCCATTGGAAGGCGTCACAGAACATGGGCTACGCAGGCATTATGTTAGCGATATGCTGGAAGAGAGCCTTTGGGGAAGGATACTTGCCACAAAGTCAACCTCAAAGTGTGGCTGTCCGCCAGGCCCAAAGGGGTCAACTCCGCCGTTCTTGGCCTTGTACTCCCGGTACTCTTTGGATGTCTCGAACCATTCGTCCGCACGGGGAAAGGCAACCAGTTCAAGCAGACCGCTGCTGTACGGGCCGGTACGGTCCTTGCGGTAGGCGGCGACGGCACCGTCCTTCTGAGGACCGGCACGCAGGAGATGGCTGTCCAAGCCGTAGCCGTCCTTGATCTTGAAGACGTGGGACAGGATGGGGTGGTCCAGGAGATTCTGGCCCACGTGCTGCGAGTCGACGAGGGTCTTGATACCCTTGGACTCGAGGTGTTCCTTGGGGCCGATGCCCGAAAGCATGAGGAGCTTGGGTGATTCAAACACTCCTTGTGAGACAATGACCTCGTACTTGGCACGGAAGGTGTAGTCTTGACCGTCAGGGCCGATGACGGTTACACCAACAGCCTTGTTGCCTTCAAAGACAAGCTTCTTGGAGATGGTCGAGGACATGAGCGTCACGTTTGGCTTGCCCTCGAGGAAGACTGCGGCGGTAGATCGGACACCCTTGTAGATGGAGTTGACGCACTTGAACAGACCCTTTTGGGTGCCGCTGTAGACGTCGGAGGTAAGCTCCTGGCCCTTGCTGACCCATGCCGTCTCAAGAGCATCCCGGAAAGGCTTGAGCTCCGGAATCAAGTCGGAATGCGAGATGTGAAGGGGCCCACCCAAATTGCCAATCTTTGCAAGATCGGTGGGGTAGAGGTTGTCGTCGTCGTGGTATGTCGTCGACTTGTTGAAGTATGCTTTGGTGTTCTCCCAGTTCCACTCGTCTGTGCCATACTCGGCCCAGTCATCGAAGGTGGCTGCGCTGCCACGAACCCATGTATAGTAGTTGCCACCACTGCTGCCACCGAGCATCTTACCACGAGTGTTGGGCTTCTCAACTCGGGTGTAGTCTGGTCGGTTGATCATGGTGGTTTTGTAACCCCAGTCATATTGACTGCCGCGCAGCTCAAAGGCACGGGCTGGGGTAGAGATCTCGGGGATTTCGCTAGTGTTACTACTTCGGGTCAGCAACAAAGGTTGAAGCCACGGGGTTGATGGGGCCATCGACGTACTTGATACCAGCTTCAATAACGAGTATTGAGACCTTGGGATTCTCAGCCAGACGACCAGCAACAACACAGCCAGCAGTGCCACCACCGACGACGATGAAGTCGAAGGCTTGAGGGGCACCTTTGGGAGCTGTGGCTGGGTGAACCATTGTGATTAGTACAAGGAGGATTCTTTCTGGGTATGGCTGTGTCAGGTGGATTATTGCTAATGGAATCGAGGGGAAGAGGGCAATGGACTGTGAGTGAATCGAATGTGAGCTGCTTGGATGGGAAGACTCTCTATATACCTCGAAGGCTGGTGAGAGCGTGTATCAGACGCTATCCGATGTAAGTTTGACGGACCAGACATGATGTCGTTGTCCATGCGTCTTTTGGAAACGTTTTGGTCCCAGCCACCAATTCACAGGGATGATTTACACCAACCGATGATGTTGTTAGATGCAGACGCCCTCAGGGTTGGCAAATGGATGAGCCCTTGGACAGTGGTCGGCTCCAGAGTGTCTCGATAGGGGCTAGACAGTGCGGATGAGGACAGGGCTGGTACCAGCTTGCGCGTCAGGAGTAACTTGAACATGGAGAAGCCGGTCTTTCCGCTTGGACATGAAGCTCAGAGTTGTCTCGGTTGATGTGCAAGGGTGTTCAGCAGAACCGGTCCCAAGTCACCATTCGTACGAGCTGTACAGGAAGAGCAAACCATTCCTCCACAGCCTAACATGCATTCGCACGAGCTGAAGGTTTCGGCTCAACCTGAGGAATTTAGTATCTCCTCCAGATGTATTATTCATCCGTGGATCCACTGTTCCAGGCATGGTCCTGGCTTCTTGACATGGCAGACTTCAGCCTCGCAGCAAGCGATTTTGGTGTTGCGCTGAATGCCAATCATACGTCAGTCGGTGTTGCTCTGCCAATCACCGGGCACTGGAAATTTTCCTGTTGCATGTGTAGTAGGGGCACTCGCATAGTCTAACTACCTGTTGCTGAGATGTGTCTCTCGCACGGATCACATTTTGCCTGGTCCACCAGATGATCTGATGCCAATAGCACCCGCGACTCCCCGTCAGCCGGAAAGCTTGAGTTGTTGGCCGTCGGGTGTGATGATACCATGGACGATATCTCTGGAGGTAGGTGTGCTCCAGGGAGTGACAAGGGACAGTCGGTAAAGACGTCAATGACTCGCGATTCTGCACTTTTCTCCCCATCAAGCCATGGGCGCGTTTGTTGGACGGATGTCGAGTGGCCACAGGAGTTGCGCCAACTACATTGTCCATTGGGAATGAATCCTTGTATGCTGTACATACCTTTACCCCGGTGTCTATCCGGTCTCTTGATTTGATATGAGGTTTAGGACACGAGGTAAAAAGATTCGCGAATAATTTTGGTCGGTGAATATGTCCTAAATGGACCCCTGGGCTTAGACTGGCTGGGTGGCTTCCTACTCGCTGTCTCTGGATGATTGTAGTAGCGAAATGCCTGGGACTCGTCGCCCACCTTTACCCGGCCCGGAAATCATGGTCAACCCACCCACCTTTACCCGGTGAAGCAAGAGCGAGGCGAGTTTCGGAATGCCTAGGAGGGCCTAGGTAAGAGTCAGCGACAGAGGGGTGAGCCTTCGTGCGAGGAGCCATTGGGGGTCTCATGCTGCTCGCCGTTGATCACTCGATGCAGTGTGATGAGTAACGAAGACACCATTGTCGCATATGGTGGGAATGTCCGAGCAATTGATGGAGGATTGTTTAGCATTGCACAGTTAATTTGTGGTGTTTGCAGTGTTGATCAGGGATGGTTCAAGAAGTGAAAAGCGCCTCACAAACATGACCGTTCCAACTCCCGCCGTAGGTAGTCGGAGCCCTCTAAAGCAAGGCCCCGACAGTGCCTAGAACTACCCCCAACCCCTATTTCCAGGCGTGTTTCTAGCCCCTAAAGCATCGGTCCAGGGCAGGTCTGCGAGGTAATTGTATGCTCGAAACCCCAACGATTCCCCTCACCCTGGTGGTAACTGCGCCCCTCTTACTTGTAAATCTTCACTTCAGCATTCCCCCTCCACCAACCGACAACTTGCTGAATAATTGATCAAGCGCTGAATCTACCATACTAATCCCCGCGCCACCCTCAATGGTGTTTTCTCGGACCATGGCCCGCCTCGGCTTCAGCCTCACCCAAGTCCATCAAACAGTGCCCGATAGCTATGATATCACCACCATAATTGCACATGTCCATTCTGACAAATCGGCCCTTCCGCAGCCTGGCGGGAAAGTATCCTCCACGCCATGTTAAAGCGGGTAGCATCCGTCTACATGCTGCTTCTACCATGCACAAGCCAATATGGACGACGCCGCAGTAGAGAGACCTGATGTCTCCACGGGCCAAATTCCACCACGAGCCTTCAAAGCACGGTCTCGCATCAGTGCCGCTTGCGTGCGTTGTCAAAAAAGGAAGATCCGCTGCGACGGGGCATTGCCAGCCTGTAGTGCATGCCGAAAAGCAGGGACCCCGTGCGTGGGCGGAGGAACATCTCGCGATATCCCTCGAAGGTGAGCCATGTGGTGCATAACGGACCACAAGCAGCACTAACCCGTTCGCCCATCAGCTATGTGCAAGACTTGAAAGCCCGAATCGCTTGGCTGGAATCCATTGTACGGGAACATGTGCCCAGCGTCGATCTAGATGGAGGCCCGCAGGATCAGTGCCATAGCACACCAGGTGGTCCGCCAAAGGAGTCTGGTCGGCTGCCTCAACCTCAGCAGGACGATGGAGTCTCCGACACCTATTCTCCCGAAGACGGGTCCCTCAACGATATAACTCGTCAGATTGGTCTCGTCTCGGTCACCACGGGAGCAGATCTCCGCTACTTGGGCCCGTCCAGCGGGTTGTTCTTCACCAAATTCGTCTTAGCAGGACTAGGACGCAAGATTCAGGTCGAGAAACAGCACTCTCTTGGACCTGCCAAAGATGGCTTTTCCATCCCCGCCGATCTCCTGGTGGTTCGACCTCAAGACCTCCCGCCGGACCAGAGACACGCGCGGTGGTTGTCGCAAGCATACTTTGACACGGTCCATCTCCAATTTCCCTTCCTGCATGAGCCGACGTATATGGAAATCCTCGACAAGCTGTATGACGGTGTCGAGGTCGGCCCAACCTCCGAGTTCCAGGTGTTCATGGTGCTCGCCATTGGTGCGACGATCCTGGCACGTCGAGTAAAAATACCCCTGTGTGCTGAAGGTTATTGCGCTTCTGCCATGGCTCGGCTCGACAGCATCTTTCAGAGGGCGTCTTTGACAGGGATACAGTGCATCTTGCTTCTGCAGATGTATGCCATGAACAACCCCTCGTCTGGCTTGAGTCTCTGGGCTCTGCATTACCATTGTCTGGCGTGGACAATTGAGTTGGGCCTGCAACGCAACGCCCCAGGAAACCTGTTTTCTGCGCCCCAGCAAGAGCTACGAACCAGGGTCTTTTGGTGTGTCTACACAATTGATCGCGCCTTGTGCACTCTCATGGGAAGACCACTTGGGTTAATGGACGAGCAATGCGACCTGAGGGTGAGTTATGCATCCCTAACCATTTGCGGTTTCCTCGACCAGGATTAACTGCTACAGTTACCGTTGGACATTAATGACAGCGACCCTGATCGCACCCAGACCCGGGCCGAGGACAGGAACGACTCCCTAACAAACCTATCCAGTGCAATCCACCTCTTCAAGCTGGCGAGACTCAACTCGGAGATAAAATGTGTTTTGTACTGCACTGGCCGACAATATCCGCCCTACACGCAACCAGCTACTACTGACCTCGTCCAATGGAAAGAGGAGATATTGAATCGACTTCGGAGATGGAAGGAGGAGATCCCACGACATCCAGCAGCTAGCGAACGGGACTACGTCAACCACATCTGCGAGATCAAATACCACGAGTTGGTCATGCTGGTTCTCCGACCGAACCCTGTTTTCCAGCATCCCACCAAGGCGGCGCTGCGTGAATGCTTCGCCAGTGCCATGGCCTGCAGTAAGCTCTACTACGAGCTTTATGCCGCCAACAAGCTCCATTACAGTTGGATTAGCGTCCATTCGCTCTTTCTCTGTGTCATCACCATGTTCTACTGCGTGTGGACGCCCGACGGAGTTGCCGACGAAGTGGACGTCGACACGCTTATGAGGGCGCTCAAAACTACCTCTGACGTCCTCAGCGCGACGGGAGAGTATTGGCCCGAGGCGAGGAGGAGTCGAGATGTGCTGGACCGCATCTCGGCCGCGACCATGTCGAGATTTACCTCAAGATTCTATGGAACGCAAAGCCTCAAAGTTCAGGCGAGACCACCACCCACGCCGCCCATCTCCACGACTACAGGGGTTGAACAACGAGCAGATATCCCTAACGCGGATCTCGTCCCTCAAACGGACTTTCCGACACTCCAACTCGACAACGGGAATCTAGACAGCGTGTATATGTCTCCGATTTACGAGACGCACGCCGACTCGTTCAACACCACCGACATGTTGTCGTACTTTATGGGATTTGGTGGGGATGGCAATATCAATAACGCCCAGATGACGGACGAGTACTCGTATCCCAGCGTGGACGAAGTGATGCAAAATTTCTTTGCCAACGGCCTCCAGGGGTTTGAGCAGATTATTCAGTAGACTTGTTCCCAAAAAGCATACCTTCTTACAGATACTGTTATTGTCAAGGCAGGTTATGGAGCAGACTCGACTGATTAGTTTCAACGCGGACAATATCAATCACATGAACGAGGCATTGTGACCGTGAAGGCCAGGCAGTATTGGACGGTCCACAGAAGTCGTCCGTTTCGGCCTTGTGTGGCTTCTGAGAAATATGTTCGGAAGAGATATTATTCAGCGACAACGGCCTTCTCACTCACTTTACCAATGACTACGTACAATAGACCATGTGAACCGTATACCAACGTCATTCATGTCTAGACAGATGCGGAAGACTCCGACTCTGCCTGGCAGGAAAGAAACGGAATCCCGCTGCTGCCAAGGATCCGCCGAACTGTCGCCGAGCTCTTCCGCTTTTGGATCGAGTATCAAGATTGACGACTCACGAGTATGTACGAGGTACTGAGTACTGAGCACTGTATCGGGACATGACCAACTCATCGGTTCATCGACGGCGGTGGCCCGTCTCTCCGTCTCCGTGGTCCTATCATTCCTCTCTCTCTCTTCCTCCTCCTCCTCCTCCTCCTACATCCCTCCTCTCTGGGGTAACGGCTAGGCCCGTCACCATGTAGGCGGTTGACACTGGCGTCTGGATGTTGCGGACTGCTCTTCATGCAGAAAAAACATCTATATATAAGGCAGGGATGTCTCATCTCGTACCCAGTATCTCTATATTCGACAACACACTTGTCAATCGGACAACCAAATCGCAAGGACAACCAAAATCAATCACACACAAACCACCACTCCCCCATTCGCCATGTCTGCTGCCAGCACACCCGCCAAATCCGTCACCGTCGCCATCCACGGCAAAGACATCTCGATCCCGACAGGTCTCTTTATCGACAACGAATTCGTCAACGCAATCGGAGGGAAGACGTTCGAGGTCGAAGACCCCAGCACGGGAAAAGTGATCCTCTCCATCCAAGAGGGTCAGGCCGAGGATGTCGACGTGGCCGTCAGAGCGGCCAGGAGGGCGTTTGATGGAGGCTGGGCTGACTCGGACCCGGCGTGGCGGGGATCGCTGCTGCAGCGCCTGGCGGACCTGATGGAGACGCACCGGGATGAGATCCTCGCCGTCGAAATGGCCGACAGCGGCAACACGCTCAACCAGGTCTCGACCGTCGACCTCCCTGGCTCGATCGGCACGTTGAGGTACTACGCCTCCTGGGCGGACAAGGTCTATGGACGCACCTCGGCCACCGTCCCGGGCACGTTCACGTACACGGTCAGAGAGCCCATCGGGGTGTGCGGCCAGATCATCCCGTGGAAGTACGTTTTTCCTTACCCATTTCTCGTGACAGCAGACAAGAAGAAACTCAACTAACCGCTCCGAACAGCTTCCCCCTGATGATGTTCATCTGGAAGATCGCCCCGGCCTTGGCCACGGGCAACACGGTCGTGATCAAGTCCGCCGAAAGCACCCCCTTGTCGGCCCTCAAGATGTGCGAGCTCATCCGCGAAGCTGGGTTCCCGGCTGGCACGGTCAACCTGGTGTCCGGGTTTGGGCCCACCGTGGGCGCGGCGATTGCGAACCACATGGACGTCGACAAGGTCGCCTTTACGGGGTCGACCGCGACTGGACGCGTGATTATGAAGGCGGCCGCTTCGTCGAATTTGAAAAAGGTCACTTTGGAGCTTGGTGGTAAAAGCCCGGTAAGCTAGACGACCCCCTTCCCTCGTCGGCTGTGGTTGTTCTCTTTCTTTCCTTTTATTTTTTGGCCTTTTTGCCCCCAGCGAGAAGCTGACGACTGCCCAACCACAGAACATCGTATTCCCCGACGCCGACCTGGAAAAAGCCGTCGACTGGTCCGTCCTGGGCATCGACTTCCACGCCGGCCAGGTATGCCACGCGGGGACGCGCATCTACGTGCACGAGGACATTTACGACGCCTTCCTCGCGGCCTTTACCGCAAAGTTGGCCGCCGTCAAGGTCGGCAGCAACTTTAGCGACCAGACGGACCAAGGGCCGCAGATCAACAAGTCCCAGTACGAGAAGATCCTGGGGTACATTGACGTGGGCCGACAAGAGGGGGCGACGCTGCATCTGGGCGGACACGCCATCTCCAAGGACGGCGGGTACTTTATCGAGCCGACCATCTTTACAGATGTCACTCCGGAGATGAAGGTAAGTAAAGCATAACCCTCCACTCCAAAACGAAAACCCCCCCGGTTCTCCTGCCCGCAAACGCTGACTCGGGGGTTCCAGATCGTGAAAGAAGAAATCTTCGGCCCCGTCGTCGTCATCGCCAAATTCAGTAGCGAGGAAGAAGTCCTCCGCGCGGCCAACGACACCAGCTACGGCCTCGCCGCGGGCGTCCACACCAACGACTACCAGCGGGCGCTCCGCGTCACGAAAAAACTCAAAGCCGGCACCACCTGGGTCAACATGTTCAACTTCTTGCACTGGAGCATGCCCTTTGGCGGGTACAAGGAGAGCGGCATCGGGCGCGAGCTCGGCGGCGAGGCCCTCGACAATTACACGCACGTCAAGACGGTGTATTTCAACATGGGGCTGGCGGCGCCCAAGCAGGTGTCGTTCTCGGGCTAGGTTTGGCCAGGGGGTTGTCTGTTTTCCACTAAAGAAAGCTCTGGTGACTCGGTGAGGAAGAGGTTGAGAAAAGGTGGGTTAGGTTTGTTGATGTATATGTGTGGGATGAAACAGATATAGTATGGTTTATTTTTTCATATGTGACGTGACGATCAACGACACTCGTTTATAACTAGCACGCGAGATTCTAGGTAGTGGCAATGAAAACAAAACACAGGGGGAATGCATCAATATTCTCGACAAGTACATATACATGTATTCCGTTCCCTTTTCCCTTTTACCCTTCCCCTGTTTCCTTCCTCCCTCCCTACCTCTGGCATATGTACTCTGCGGACAAGGCTGTCCCGAAAAAGGGGCTAGTGGTCTAGTAGACTAGTGCGCAACCAAGTCAAACCAACCAGCCAGCCAGCCCCTCAACCGCCCTATTCACTCATAGGTACTTGTGCTTCGTATTTGGTATATCAGCGACAAACATCTCCCTCGGTCGACTGTTCGATCAGCTGGTGGGCCGATAACATACCATGGCAGAAATGGGTGGGCGGTGGGGAGAGGAGAGTAAGAGAGGAGCGGTCCGCCACCCACTCCGATCCAAAAACCGACGATGCTGCAATGTGGGCCTCGATCGTCGAGTGGATGGAGGAACGGAACGCCTCCTCCTTAGTCTCCTGTGTCTAGCATATAAGCGTGCATGAAATGAAGTCGATCGAGGCGCGAGCTGCATCTCTTTGCCGCGCTACGGAGGAACCATCACATCCAGATTCCCCAGCCTCTACAGATGGTTGCCTCCACCTTCCATGAGCAGTCTAAAAACAAGTCAATCCGAAACACAATGCAACAATAGCCTGAGCTGTTGGTAGGAATATTATTAGGTATTGGAAGATACAGCCACGGAGGCAAGAAAAGATATGGTTGTCGTGTGGGCTGATCCGTCAACCTCCCTTGACTAGTCGTTCCGATACTTCAGCCTCGGGCATCACTTCTTCAAAGGTGCAGTTGGAAAAAGCAGTTAAGCCTTCCCATCTCTTCCCAATAAAAGTATGCCTTGCTAAAAGCATATCGTCCTTCCTTCATCTTGTGCTTTTGTCGATCGATGTTTGCGCTCATGTTCTTCACTTAGGCAGCAGCGGCAGCAACCTCCTCAGTCGTGCCGTTGGTGCCGTTCTCGGTGGCTTCACCGGCTTCACCTGCTTCACCAGCACCATCTTCTTTTCCTGGGCTGTCGATGGCGACCTTGACCGCGATTTCGCGACCCTCGATCTGCTTGCCGTTCATCTCCTCCACAGCCTTCTTCTGCATCTCCTCCGAGGCCAGGGTCACGAAGCCAAAGCCACGGCCTTTGCGAGGCTCGTTGCGAGCCGCAAGTTTCTTGACCATGAATCGGGGGATGGGACGCAGGGCGATCTTAGCAGAGCTGGGTTGGTAAGCGGCGAAGAGTTCCTTGAGCTAAATACAAGGGTTAGCATAATCTATCACTGCGACGGGGTATGGGGTCCTTACCTTTTCTTCGCTCAGGTCGTAGGGCAAGTTGGCAACCATGACCTTGGTGGTTGATGGAATACCATCTTCCGGGGGACCACGTTGCTTGGGGGGACGGGGAGTGCGAGACTTGGCATCAGCTGCAGGAGCGGCTTTGTTGGCATCGGCAGTGACATCGGTCAAGGGAAGAGGGTTCTCTGCGAGGTCAGTGGCAGGTGCACCACCCTCCTACAAGGAAATCAGTCAGCAGGTTCCGGAAGGGTCAAAATGATTTGTCGCATCACGTACAGCAGCGCCTCTTGCGCCTCCACGACCACGACCACCCCGGCCACGTCCGCGTCCACCACGACCGCGACCAGCGGATCTCTTTCGGTCTGCGTCTGCCCCTTCGGCAGTACCTTCAGGGGTTGTGGCCTGATCAGGCTTGCGAGCAACCTGGACAGAGACTTTGCGCTCGAGAATCTCCTTGCCGGAGAGGTTCTCGATCGCCTTTTCCGCCTCTTCTGCAGTCTTGAGGTCGACAAAGGCATAGCCTACTGGGCGGTTGGTGCGAGGGTTGACGGGGATTGAAGTTGACTCGCTGTTGGAACAAAGTCAGGCACATGGATGCGATAGAAGCCCAGAAGTTGCCACCTACACATCATAGCCAGAAAAGAACTGCTTGAGTTCCGCCTCAGTGGTCGCATATGCGAGATTCCCAATGTACAAACGCCGGCCCTCGGCAGCGGAGGCCAGAACGCTCTCGTTGTTGGCAGCAGAGGTATCCTCGATGCTGGCGTTCTTGAGGTTTTCGGCTAAGGCGTCTACGGCAGAAGACATTGTGGCTGAGGCACAAGTTGGTGTTGTTGACAAGTGGTTTGAAATGGGGACTTGTGGAAGGGAACTTGACTCAGGTAGCTAAGGGCTGCCTTGGGAATCAATTGACGGAGGGGTGTAAAGGGTAGCTAAGTGCCCTAGATTCAAAGGATTGTTTGAAGATGAGCTCGCGTTGTGATCAGTCGAAGGATGAACTGGTTGATGAGTAGACAAAAAGGAAAGGGAAATTCCAAAGGGGCCTTTTTGACTGCTGGCCGAGAGAAAATTAATTGTTTAGCGGCAATAGCGGTGGGATCCATTTAGTGACGCGGAAGTGACGAATCGGCGGGCCTAAACGGACGGACGCGAACCAAAAGAGGGTAAGCGCAAATGACATCCGGTGACACTAACGGACATTAACAAAGGCCCCAGCCGTGGGTGAGTGGGTGACAAGTGCAGGACGCAAAGCCCCATGTCAGATGCCAGGCCGTGGCGAAAAAAAAACTGCTGGATGCATGCATGGCAACCAAGGGTGCATGGTCAACATCAGCTCTTCTTCGTCTCGCGTGCCCAAAGTGATGTACTCCCACGCCTCCTTGCCCCAGTTGCAGCTAGCCTGATGAGCCCTGCATTTTGGTCCTTTCTCCACCAGTCAATTATTGCTTGCATGGACACCTACGAGAGACTTGTACCTGACAGACGCCTCCTTTGACCCGCACCATACCGACCTACTGGGATCTCCTAACCAGATGCCTCGCAGACAGCGGCACGCCAATCAAAGGATGGACATCGGGAACCGTTGTCAAAGAGGTGGCCGAACATTCACAAATGGAGTAGTGTGATGGAGACCAGGTGAACATCCGAAGAGGAGCAAACAAATACCAGCAGCCTCGTCTTCCAGAAATGCCAACCTTGTTCAAGAGCCATGCTAGTAGCATCCCCTATAGCTGCATGAACCCGATGCTTCAAGGCAACCGAACAGATTGGCTGTTGACAGTTACAAAGTCAGGCGCCACTCATCCACAGTGCGTCTACATAGCTTCTTGAGACTGTATATCAACCAGGGCAATATGTGTTGGCAGCAGGGAGAAGATCTAACGAAGGCGTCTGGCCTTGATTTGAACGCCCAGTCTGTCACGCATCTGTCTTGGTAGATCTAGGCATCGGTTGCTAATCCCACGCCATGCTCGGGCCATGGAGCTGGAATAGTTCCCACTTGGAGTGATCATACGAAATGAAGCCGAATACGCTGCCCTTTTTTCTTGAGGGAACCCTGTCAATCTTGGTGGGAGGCCAGGGAAGGCAGAAGCTGCAGTGATGCAGTGCCCAGTCTCAACCTTATATGTTGAGAAGTGATATACAGGCTGCAGGAGGCTAAAGAATAATAATGAAGCGCCCTGATGAGCCTCCAGCCTTACCAGTAGTTAGATAGATAGAGTGAGTGATAGGCACTCAGGCTTCAACGCCACAATGGCGCTGCGCCCCCAACTTTTCGCGTCTCAGGCTCTCAGCTGCTCCTTGCCCCGTGTTTTCCCACAGCCGCTCGCTGCCTCTTCACCTCATCTGTACCACCATTGTCACTCCTTTTGTAGTTTTGTATAGTAGTCCTTTGCCATTTGTATATCTGTCGATTGCTGGTCCTTCCTTCCCTATTGAGCAACGTCCCTGTCCTTCGTCCTACGAATAACGGTCCTTTCCGCCTGACGATTTATCTTTGCCTCGACTGCAGAGTAACACAACCAGGCAACCCGGTTTCAGCACTGCGCCAGCCTCACCGTTAATTCTTCCCGAGTTGCAGACTATCAGAGGGTCTTTCGATATTCTCTCCTCGAAATATCTCTTTCCGACACCTTCAAGTCTCGGCACCTCCAGCAAAAATGAGGCTCCAATTAGACCAATTCGGGCAGATCAAAAACTACATTCACATGGGCCAGGGCGCCATTCTCTTCCTTGCCTGGGTCCTGACAATCGCCTTACTGACCAGACCTGGCACGACGGATGGCCGGGTCGGCTGGTACTTTGGCTTGGTGAGTCTGCCGTCCACTTCCCACTCCGCATGAGAAAGGACCAGACTGATACAGAGCTACGTACAGTGTTGGCTCACGATTCCCATCCTCATTTACCTCGTAATGGTCCCTATGTGGTCCCGCGCCCGCCGCTTCTCTAACGTCTATGCCTTCGCCGCTCTAGACTCTGTTGCTGTCATCTTCTGGCTCAGTGCCTGGATTGCCGTCGCCAGCTATGTCTCCTCGGGAAAGGGCAAAGGAAAGAGTACAGACAAGGATGCTAAAGGGTGCGATAACTTCAAGTATGGCAGCCCCGGGCGGTGCAAGCTGTCCGAAGCAATCATCGTATTCGGTGTGTTTGAAATGTTGCTGTTCATCGCCACGGCCATTATCTCCTTCCGAGCTGTTATGACGTTCAAGAGGACGGGGATGATGCCTCAGAACCTCCCCGCTTCTGGAGGCAAGAACGACTTCTCTGCACAAACGCAGGATGATTTCTCAAGTAATATGCGGACCGATGACGAAGATTTCGACGAGCATCCTGGTATGGGCGGCAGGCAGGAGTATGAATACCAGAAACCTTCGCTCGACGATTCGTATGCACCGATTCGCCAGAGCGATCACGACAACGACCTCGCACAGATGCCTGCTGCGCAGCCCACCAGCCCATTGAACCATTCTGGCTTGGGTATCCATGACTACAACACGAGTTATAACCCGGGGGCATACAATGGTCAGAGCCAACCTATGATGACTGGGCGATAACGAATCTCATTGGCTTATGTTGCTTCTCCTTTTTCTGTGCTCAAGATAAACATGAACCTTGGGACGGTGGTGAAGCAGAGATTTGGTGGTCCTTGTAATTTATGACGGATGAAGCGTTCGAGCGTTTCCCCTCCCTCTTGTTTCGGTTTATCAGGAGGGTTTGGAATGTCTGGGATCATTTGGAATCCTGAATAGACTAGATTTGGAAGAAAACAGTTATGATGCCACTGACTGGGTTGGAGCGAAGAGGCAACCCCCCCGTTTCAGATATATACAATGACGCAAGCTCCTATACTCGGTACCCCTTCCTACTCGTACACTGTTCCAGAGTCTAGGGTTATACCGCGTGGCATCACCCTGCTCGTAATTGGGTTCTGTAGAGAAGGGTTTCGAATGTACGAACGAGGTACAAGCACAGCAAACAATGCACCGACACCCCCGAGTATTTGTGATGACGAAACCTTGCAGCAAGACACTACCGGCCACTACTGCGAGGTAACTGGGGAGTATCTAGTAAATGTAACTTACTACCTAGTGCCATTGATACATGCAAGGTACCACCGTCGCCGAGCACGGGCACGGGTATGGGTCCCAAAACCAGTACCAGTACCAGTACCGGGGTTACGGGTATAGACCACTGGGCGACCGGAACTCCGTATGAGGGAGGCAGATGTGCTCTCGCTCCAGGATGCACTACCATGCTCCAAAATAGAGTATTCGTAACCTTGCCTTACGGTTTGGGATCGAGTCGTGTAGCACAACGGCAAGCAACAACGAAAAAGACACGACTGCAAAAGACAGCACCGTCTAACCATCTTGGAATCCTCTGTTATTTCTTCTCGGGCTATCTGATCTGATGTTCGCTGCTCGTCTCGTTGCTCAAAATGTCGATTCTGTCCTGTGAAAAACAAAATAGTTCAATCACGATTCGTTTCGTTTTTTGTCCATTGCAAAAATCTGCAGTCTCGCGATTCGTCAAACTTCAGAAACCCAAGCTCTTCAGTCACGTACCACCCCACCCAAGCCAAGTGTCGACACATGGTATGCTCCAAAAAATCAATTCTGGCCGTGAACAAGAGGCCTGCCGTGTTGGATCGTCGTTCTGGCCCTGACAGACCGGGAAGAAATGAAATGTCGGGGTATTCCAGGCCAAATCCTGGTCCCAATTCCCACAGTTGGCAGAGCCCAGAGTCGCTCAAACCACTTCACCACCTTCCGGGTTTGCGCCATGACGCCTGTACAAGCCCTCGCGGGCATATCCATACCATCCGTTTCGTCGCCCAGTTGACAAAGAACAAATCACAAAAAAACTCGTATTGCCAACCCGTAGATTCCAATAGCTGCTTTTGTCTCAGGCCTGTCTAATCCGGGGAAGGTATCGAGCTCGCACAAACTGGCGTTCCGTGTGGTGCGCACCAATGCCGCGTCGAAGTCGCACGCTGTAAGCTCCATAGAATCCAGGAAGTCATGTGCAGGAAAGAAAAGGATACAATGTCATCAAATCCGGTCATTAGTGTGATTGCGGGAACCTTGATGGTAACCGGCCATCATTCATAGCGACAAGCTCTCCCGAGAACCTTTTCAACCTCGGTGTTTCTGGTCTCATAATAGGATCAAGTAGTTGCTCGGTGCGATACCCGTTTCGCCATTTTCTTTCTTGGCCTGCCACCACCGGCCGCTTACATCAGACACCTCCAGAATCTCGTGTTTGCTGAAGCTGATCTCATTCGCATCGTCTGGATTGGCCTCATAACTGTAGATGGCTTTGGCGCGGTATGGATATTCGGTGGGTGGGCTGACTTCTTGAACTGGGGCGGGGGCGCCGCTGGTGTTGACTGCCGGTTGTGCAGAGGCCCGGGCCGCTGCTCCTGCAGGTCCACCTGGGTAGCCTGAAACAGGAGAAGATGTCTCAAAACCGCTCAGTTGCGCCGATGTGTACATTTGAGGAGGTTGAGCAGAAGCAGTTGTCTGTGGGCGATCATAAACATTGGTCATACTTTGTGGGGGTCCTCGGAAGGACTGGCGTTCTTTGTGCAGGGCAAATTGGTCAATGAACTCGCGATGGGCTGCCGCAGGGGTTGAACCGAAGTAGAAAATCCAAATGATCTGGACAGAGTCAGTCGACCGCGATAAGGCAAAGATACAAGGTTTTGGGAAGCCATTGACTCACCGCAACCATAGAGAGCAAAATGTGGCCAGCAGCAGCGGCTTCCATGGCGCCCTGTGGCTGGTAGACGAGAGAATTGACTGCAGATGTTGTCATGACAAGTCCTGCCGCGAGGTATCCAACAATCTACACGTTGTTAGGAAATTTGGTTTAACGGTTATTGGGGATCCATACCGCGAGGCTGTATGTGCTTGTGGAGTTTGTAGCAAAGACTATCGTAATGCCGACAATACAGCACAGCATGTATGCAACCGTCCACCAGGCATATTTGGGGAAAGGGTCTTGGATATTGGCGATGATGGATCCGATAAACGCAATCAACCAAGCAAGCTGGCAATGAAATCAGCACCAAGGTCTCGCACAAGTCGCGCGAGTCTCTTACCAAACCAATGGAGATCGTAGCCAACGCAAAAGGATCGCCAACAATGTAGCCAAAATCAATTCGACCTCCTCTTCGAGCTTCCAACATGTTGTTTTTCTTTAATGAAGGAGAGTGTAGTGATCCGTATGGGGGCATGAAGGATCAAAAGATAGCAGTGCTTTTCAGATCGGGGAGGCCAGTGCAACCGAGTCGAGGCGGATGAAATCGTCAAGAGTGGCTAACAGAGGGGTGGACTTGTGAGTGAGGTCAAAAGTCCAGGCGCAGGCTGGGTTGAGGATTGATCCAAGCACAGGACGGCCGTGCACTTGAGATCGCGTGCGTGCGGGCGTGTGCGGTATGTTGTATGTCTCGCAAAACTCGTTGGTCTGCGATGGCGTGTGTCGGATAAAGGAACAATCGAGGCTATGAGAGGCAAACAACCACAGTCGCCGATCAATCGACAGAAGGTGGGAGGCGAATATCTTGTGACTGGTGGCTAAGAAAAGAATACAGGACGAGTGGTTAGGCAGGGTCACAATGGCGTGTAGTCGGCAAAAGGGGAGGGTAACGATCGACAAAGAATGAAATAACGTGAGAAAGGAACAAAAGGTGTTTTGGAAGAAGTTTCGAGGATGATTGAAAGTTGTTGCCTGAACGAGCGTGGGTGGTAAAAGGATGGTCGAGGACGGAGAGGTGGATGTTTTGGTGGTTGAAGAAATGGTCGTCGTGGTTTGAAGAGTGAGGAATCGAGTTCGGGAGGGAGAAGCAGAGAGGCTCCCTGGCTCCCCGGGGTGTCCCAAAGCCAGCCAATTCCCCCCTCCCTTTCTCTCTTGGGGGCTCCCTTCTCGCGGCAAGCCGCCTATACCGTATGGGGACCGTTAGACCCGGCAAGAGCCAGGCACGCCCAATTCCCCCCCAGTTAAGAGTCAGGAGCCCTGCAACTGCAACACGTTTCACTTGCGGTTAAAACCCACTCAGCCCCGAATCTCCACCCCTGCGTCGATCGAACCACATTCAGTCTCTGGTCCTTCTGCCTCGAGATTTACAATTTTTCTCCCTGCGAACCCGCATCCTGCGCCAGATTCCTCCTTATCATCCCTGCTCCTGTGGCGTCTACGACTGGCAATCCCCCAAGACTTGTAAGGGCCTCTATTTGTTCAATCGCACCGAGTGCTAATAGACGCCACTCTTCTAGCCTCAACCTCTTCGTCGGACGCTGGATCAATGGCACGTCGCAGCCGGTTGGCCACTTTGCATTGTCCGGGTCGCACACGCCACGCGCTTCATGCAAGCGCTTTGTGGCACGCAACCTCTCAATTTCTCAATTTGGCCCAAGATTGAATAATCTCTAACTAGTAGGTATTATCGACCAATTTGCATTTTTCCCGTGGCTCGCTTGGTTGATGTACGCTATTGCTGATGGACTTTTGCACCACTTCTGACACCATGTCCCACGCATTCCCTTTTTCGCCCTGGCAAACCCCATGGCTTACCAGGCCCTGAGACTCGGGTGTCGTCTATTCCGCTCACATTTTTGTCGAAATGAAACTGGCACGACTGGGTCCTCGGTCCCTGACCCGCTAGACTGGGCGATTGGACGAGACATGCCTCTACCCCTGACAGCCGCTGATCCATCGTTCTCGACCAATCCTAGTGGCTCCACATGGATGGTCCTGGCACCGCCACATGCACGCTCCCGCAATTCCCATGGTGCAATTAGTCTCGGGGCGACAGAGGCTTGTAAGCGATCCTTCAGCCACACTTGAAGTGCGATCACTCATATGAGGATGTTGACTGCACACTCGCTTTCTACCTTTCAGACAGACGGCAAACCGATCCGATTCGAGACAAAGCACGATGAAAAGACTCGTGATAAGCATGGACTTTGCTCATGCGGACTTCCTCGTGTCGATCTTTGTGGGGAGAAGGAGGAGGAGGAGTCGAGCACCAAACCTGTCTCGCATGGACTCGTGCTGGCTGTTATGCCACCACCGAGATGTTGAAAATCCTGGAGCGAACCCTGGCCTTGCCACATCGCCTTACGTGTAAATCCTGTTCTGGTTATCATGACGACAACTTATCATGTTGTCGTCAGATGACTGCATGATATTCCGTTGTCACCTGGACATGATTCGGGTTCAAGAAGTCCGTTTCAGGCACCAGTGATCACACAAGGCTCTGGATGGTGTTGCATGTTCCAGCTTTTGTCATTCTTCGCGCACTCACAGATATCCTTGCTGCTCCTTTGCGCGTCGCTCCTCGCGGATGAGATTCCTCTCCACCTCGGCGATCCTTCTCTCCCAATCTTCCCACATGTCTCCGATCCCGACCACTCCAATCTTAACCCACCATTCCAGGCATCTAGCACTGCGCTCTCGCAGCTCTCGCACTTCCTCTTGGATATGGTGCTCCTCTTGACGGAGCTGTTCAAGTCGAGGCGCCAGTGACAGCAGCTTCGAACTTTGATCTGCAGGCGGAATCTGCAATGTTTGTAGTGATGAGAGTCTGGACGCGGTCTCGGGATATAGGGTGGCATGGGCGAGAACGATCGAGGCAAGCGTGCTAATGTCCTCAGACTTGGGCGTTGTAGTTGCCATTACGGCAAATAAATCAGGGTGCTGGGATGCTTGGGGGCTTGGTCAGCGCATGCCCCGTCCTTGAACTCTGTCACCTACATAGTCGCTCAATATCCCGTACGACTGACCCAGGTGTGCCCGGGAGCTTCTTCAACTTAGCCAGTGCAGCGTCGAGAGCATCCAGCTGGGCCCGTAATGTCTCGCTACCGGAGGATGGTGCTGTGGTTGGAGGGGGAATCCCATCATCATTGCTGGCACCGCTTAGGAGAAACTCCAGTCGATGGAGTCGAGTTTCCAGCAGAGCAAGCGTGCCCCTAGCCGCGGCTTCTGGGTCTTGTACATTGCTCGCCATTTTCGGAGAGTCTCAGATCTTGAGATGGTTTGATGCGTTGTTGGGGTGGAAGACGACAGTGACTACGGCGCAGAATAAACTAACAAACTAGACAAACATGACCAATACCACAAACAATCCAAGGGCAAACCCAGCAAATAGGCTTGGCATACACTCTGCGCACGTGCCATCCACCAGCTCTTAGGCTCCCACGGCTCCCAACCTCACCTACAGCATTCATCAATCTCGTACCTATTGTTACTCATCGCATCCCTGCTCCCTGTCATGACAAGGCCATTCTTACTATAATGGGCATCATGTGAAGTCCACAATCAGTCGATTCGTACATCCTGGCGCATGACTGTCTCACAGCAGAATTCAATCTATCTGGAACAGCGTCTTGGGTGGCTGGGAGTTCGGACCACCCAGCAAGCTTCTCGCGCCATCCTTCTCCACAGCTTGTCCCTTTCCACCTCCGTGATTTGTTCGTCAGCGCCGTCCACCTCCCGCTTAAGCTAGCCTCGCATCGCCCATTCCATGCAGGTGGCAGGAAAGCTGCTTGCCAGGTTCTTTCGCCAATAGTGGCCAACTATTCCTTGCGACGGGCTTACTCGTGTCGACGGCCTGACCTACCTACTACCTATAGCCAGTAAGGGTGCTCCTAGAGCCCAGAGGAACTTCGGCACAAAAAACAAGAATGTACGAGGTGCTTGAGCGTGAATAGCTGAGACGATCGTGGCGTCACCCATCGAACTGCAGATAATGGCTTGAACCCACAGCTTCAATGTATAGCACCACGAGTTCCCGAGACAAGCTCGTTGTTCAATGGCGCCAGAACTTTATTGTCGGTCGCAGGAGGTCGTCCCAGTGATAATGGGATTTCCTAAGCGAATCCTCTTCAAGGCTAGCCAATCATCAACCTGGGACACTCAAGGGTGTGGCCTCCATGCTCCCCAGCCGTCTACATTTCACGTTCAACTCCATGCAGCTGTCCATCTTGAACCAGTTTTGACTTCCGTCCGTACGCTACAACCGGGCCAGCCGGCTTTTGCATCTCAAGTTCTTGGTAGCTCTTCTGGAGTCTTTGTTTCTCCCATCACCTCGACTCCCCAGCAATCCGGCCCCTTCACACCTTGTGTTCGCTTCTAACCCAGAAGGCAAGCAGCTTTTCAATGTGATGACTTCTGTCCATCGAGTGCAAGGCTGTGCCACATGTACGATGGCACCACCGGATCCAAACCGTTGGACGTTCACAGACTATGTGTGCTTCCTCCGTAGCCATGGATTTCATAATCTTGCTGGGCTTGACGAGTTTCTCCAATGGGGTGTCCAGGCCAGCCGAATGCCGACGATGCAGCGGCCTCAGCGAGCAACAGCTATTCTCCTGGAATTTGGCACGTCGAGTTTCAGAACGTCGGATCTTACAGACACATCGAAACTCAGAGTACTGCTGAAGGAATGGACGAGAAGGACGCCTGAAACGCCACCTACATCGCCAGCTTCTGGTTCTCAAGGACGAGCTGCTCAGGGGCGGATCATTATGGTCAACAATATCAACCCGGAGATGGTAGACACCCTCGGCAGCCTCCTCAACATTGAGCCTGCATTTTTCGCATCACATATTAGTGACTCGGCGACTGGCGGCGCGGGAGATGGGCACACAGGATCTCCGTTGGCATCACAAAACCTCAAGCACCAGAAGAACTTTTTTACGATCGAATACCCATGTACGTTCATGACGACGAATTGTGGAAAGGATGTCGATATCGAGAAGCTCTACTGCAAGGGAAACTATCACAGACGAGTGGAAGTTTGTTCGAAACACGGAAGGCAGAAGGTCGCTGTGGCTCGTCGAAAGATCTCGTTTTACATGAAGAAGACTCTGGATCCATGGATATGTAAGTCTTCCTCCTGTTTCTCGTCGAAATCTGTGCTAAGTATATCTAAGGCGTTGTGCTTGTTGACCCGCCAATCTCCTTCTTCACCCTCGGAGCAGAACCATACGGTGCCTACTCTCCCAGTCAACGTCTTGAAGTTGCTGGTTACCAAGGGGGCTATCTTGACTTCCGTGAGCAAAAGCCACCATTGAACAGGAACGATCACGACTATCGCGCATGTGGTGCTAGGCCAATGTGCCCCAACCCTTTTGACGATTTGTGCCGGCATTGGCAGATTATGGCCCGGGATGGGCTCCTCAATCCAGCCGAGCAAAACCTGATCCATATTATGCGGCCAGCATTCCAAATTGCAGCTAGCGAATACACCAACTTCTTCGACTACATTCGGTCAACACTGGAGAGTCACTTAATTTCCACAGCCCTCACAGTCGATCCCACAAAGACCAAGAGAATTCTTGACAAGGTGATTTCGCTCGACTCGATGCTCAGCAGGTACAAACCCATCATGACGCGGATAAAGACCTATCTCTCCTCAGACTCGGAGTTGAATGAAGACTACCGCAGTCTCTTGATTGATCTGCACCACTATAGAGCCGAGTGCGACTCGAAAATGCAGCACATCCTTGCCGTCTCCCAATGCCAAGATACATCCTCGCTCCGCTCAATAGAGATTGAATCTCAGCGGCAAGCAGACTACTCCCGTTACCTGACTATCATCGCCCTCATCTACGCTCCCTTTGCACTGTCATGTGCAATATTTAGCCTACCACACGACTTTGCCCCTGGAGCACACTATTTTTACGGGCTTTTGCCTGCGACCGCCGGGGTGGCAATTGTGTTTTTGTTGCTAGTGTTGCCAGAGGCGAGAGACCCGTTGCCGAGCATCATGGCGGTACTTTGCGGGAAGCTCACCAAGAAGAAGCTGCTTGCGAAACCGAGCAGTCGCGGTTCGAGGTCCGGCGGGATGAGTGAGAAGCTGGATATGGATGAGGTGTAGCAACAGCCACATTGCGATCAAGGTCCGTGACGGACATTTGACTTGGGAGTCGTGTTACCGAGAAGGTCAGAGACTTTCATGTTCGGTTGTTTCTAGCAATGCTTCAAGGGGAACAGACTCTAAGGCCACGACACCCGATTGTTGCAACATTTGGCTTGATAACAAAGACGCCATTGGCAATCTCACATTGCGGTCCAAGAATCATCGGAGCAAGATTGACACAGAATGGCAGGTGTCCATGAGAAATGACGCCTTGGGAACACGTCTCCAGCATCTAACAGAACACGGCGCACATCCAGCATCTGCCAACAGAGGAAGCCGTCTACGGGTTATGCACACTCATACCGCCGCCGCGGTAGGCGAACAGGAGTTTGTGTGAAGGTTTGAGCTTTCGTCCGCACAGGATTGATTGGATTACCCATACCTAGACCAGGACAGGACTGGGTCGGACAGGCTGGGGTGGAATGGGATAGGACGGGACGGGACAGGCTGAAACACAAGGGAAAGGAACGGGTCAGAATGAACAACGACCCAATTCACAAAGGGACAGACATACCAACCACATATTACATACCCAGGGTGGTAAACACATGTCGTCCTACCAAGCCTTTTGGGAGGGAGAGGGGGGGGGGGGGATTTGATGAATCACGCCTTGCCACCGCACACGCTTTATTGCGCGCACACGACTTTTGTGACGTTTTCTTCCATGAATGCAAAGATATACCTCGTAATGCAACATGTAATGGAATGAATTGAAGAACAATGAGAAGAAGGAAAAGAAACCCCAAGGGTTCAAACAAGTCAGTCAGGTTAACCACTTTACTTGAATTGATGCTCAGTTCCATATGCTGTACATAGAGTATGTGGTAGGCATCTATCTAGGTACGTTCAATACCTACACACATACACCCTTAGATAAGTATCGATCGATCGACTGATATTGAAATGATTTGTTTTGTACTATACAGATAAAGAATCTACCGCGGCGGATCGATCTCGGCCGGTCGAGCCTCGAAACGAGGATGGGCCGGGCCGGACTGGCGGACAATGCTCCACGCTCCACGCCACGGCATAATATACATATACCTAATCCATCGCAAACGTCTGGGCGAGGACCTCGGGTGTTGGCTGTGTGATAGATAGATAGATTGGTATGCCATGCACAGTCAGTCATAGACACAATCACCTCTTGACCAGTGAGGAAACCAAAGAGACGTGACCACGAGGATCGGGACGGCGCGTGCACAGGGTAATATCCCGACCTGTCCTGTAGACATCGCTCAATGTCAACCTCGATCTGGACCAGGGGGTTTCTCAGCAACATAAGAATGTCGCTTTTCAGACCTTGCTCCATGACTGTCCACGCACTCATTGTCTGGAGTTTGGATCTGGTGTCCGCTCAATGTCCCTCAACTTCGTCTCCAGACCTACACGTCCACTTTGACAGGAATCTTGACTTGGCCCTTCTTCCTCTCCTGGCTGGGCACACCGTATCTTTGGCCCACCGCGCCCTTACCAGAGCCCCGGCCATCCAGACCGGTTCCTTGTCGGGTACTCTGCACTTCTGTGACCACAAACTGCCACCTGCCCACGTCAATCCTCGTCTTCTTGCTTTCCTCCTCCTCCTGCAGCTTTTCCTTCAAAGCTCGCCGTCTCTCTTCATCCTTCTGCAGGCGCTCACGATGGCGCGCGCGTCTCTCGAGTGGCGTGAGCGAGCGGTTCAGTTTGTCCTTCTCAAATGCGATCAAATGCGGATGTGGAATGCGCGAGTCTGCTGGTTTCAACACTGTGCGTGTATGGCCCGGTCGGCCAATGATCTCGGGTTTGGAATCCCGCCACGCCTCGTGGACCCCTTCATTGATGGCGTTCTCTCGCTCGTCGGTAAGTCGTGGTGCACCACTAAACACTCTTCCTGCATCGGTACGGTTGAAGGCACGTGACTCCGAGGCTGGATAGAAGATTTGTGGAAAGGTGAGGGGATGCTGTTCTAAATCATTGATAGACTCATGAGGCTCGTGGGGCAAGCGCGTCGTTGGGTTGAGAGTCGTGAGCGGGACCATACCGTGGACGGCACGAGCGTACGGGATAGCGAGAGGTTTGCCCTGGAAGGCAACAGAAACAAAACGTCAGCTTTGATCTTCAGAAAGGAAAACGAAGGAGTACTGTGCTGTGTTTGTGCCTTTGCAAATTCAGAGAGTTGTAATTTGGTTTGTAGATCACCATGCTTGGAAGTCTGGAAGACTAATCGATCTGGTTGTTCATCACAGGAAGGCCGTCGAGAAGCGCAAGTGAAGGCGAAAGATGTGCTTACCTCTGTCCTCATCCTCCTTTCGACCTCTACCAGCCTCACCACTGCGGCTACCCTTCTCATATCCACGCCCATCTCCATCGAAACCTGCCTCACCGACTTGCCCTGTCGTTGCACTCGTTCCCAGATCTCGTTTCTGAGATCCTCGGACAGAATACTCTGGCTCACAAAATTCTTGTTCCAGGGAAACGGCCTTAGATCATCCAGAGACTCTTTAGGGAGCTTGTATTCCTGCTCATGTTCCGCAACAGCTGCTTCGAGAGCTTCTTCGTCGGACGTCACGGCATCGTCCGGGCTCTTTTCCTTTACGGACTCTCCTGACGGCTCTTGGCCTCTGCCGCGAATGAGGTTTCCTCTCTTGTCGTATGCAGACAGGTAATTCGTCGACCCCGGAAGGGGGTGGCGGAAGTTCTCTCCGGGTCCGCGGAGCCATAGCCAGAATTGCTCTCGGAGTTTAGTCTGGGACTGCGAAGGGGTTGAGGAAAAGGCTCGCTGGAAGCATGATTTGCAATGAGTGTGGATTGTGGGAGTCGTCGGAAAGGTTCGAGAGACTGCGGTGGGAGATATTCGGGGAGGCATATTGCCGCGAATTGTGTGGGCAGTGTAGACTAAGGATTCGGTAAGGAGACCATTGGAGACGCGCAAAGCGTCGCTGTAGACACAACGCGATATGTCCACAAGAAAAGAAAAGACGTGGAATTGATGTTACTCAAGTACCAGCAGCGCAGTCGAAAATATACGGAGCATGAAAATTACGGGAGCCAGCTTTGGATTGGCATCGGCGAACTTGCCTCTTTTAGTTGTTAGTCTCCATTGTCCTCTAACCGTAAACGTCTTAGAGGATACAGGGTGCTCTAGCCGGACATGCCATAAAACGAGTATGCAAATCATGAGTGATTCTATAATTCATGTCAAGTGTTAGGTAATGTTACATATTCTCCAGCTTCTATGCTCTAAATTTGATCTCGTTCCTCATATAAAAACCTTGATGTGCGCACGCTTGCTTCATCAAGCTCAAACCAGGATGCCACCTCAAAGGGTATATGTTCCATAGACACAAAAACAAGTTTCGCTTGAACGCTGCAACAGAATGACCAAACAGACGTAATATAGGAAAGTATATAGAAATAGTGGTGGCCCAATGATCACGATAGTAAGACGTCTGTGCCTTGGAAGGTTGTGGTGCCAGACCACATACCTCGGACTAAAGGCAGGTTCACTTTATTGATCGTGGTGTTCTTTGAGGCTGCAAGGGTCTCTGCCTCTTTCTTGATCGTGGGGTCGTTATTGATGGTCATATGACCATGGAAGAGAATCATATTGCCGCCCTTGATGATGTCCATTCCACCAGGTCCAGTGAGGTCTGCATCGCTAGTAACAAGCAATGGACGGCTTGATTTCGTGTAAGGGCCCCAAATGTTCGTCGCAGTAGCATAAGAGACGTCGTATTTAGGTGTCGTAAAGCAGTTGCTACTGAAGAACAAGAAGTAGATTCCTTCGTCGGAACGATGAAGTGCCGGCGCCTCGATCAATGGGCCGTCAAGCTCGTCGCGATCTAGAATCTGAACAGCATCTCCAATAAGAGTGATGCCGTCAGGGCCGACTTCCTGGAGCATGAGAGGTGTTGGGACTATGGGTTCAACGCTGTTGCCACAGGAGCCGCCGTGGCCAATAGAGTTTCCATCGACTTTGTAGACGACATATCGCTTGTTGGTAGACTCATCGAGGAAGCCGTCGGGATCGATAGCCCCACCGAGTGCGTTGACGTCCGGGCAAGCGAAAGGAGTGTTAAGTGGGACATAGGGTCCCAGAACATGCTGAGAAGTTGCTGCACCCACACAGTGATGTGCAGGGGACCAGACGACATTATCCGAATAGTAGAGGACAAATGATCCATCATCCTGCCTCGAATATTAGACTTTGAATCCTGAATGACAAGTTCCACGCTGCTCACCAATTGAACCACATCCGGAGCCCAAACACCAGCGCCTGTCTCCCATGACCCTAAAGCGGGAAGAGCGTCATGATGATCGAGCAGTGTCCAGGTCTGATTGTCCGTTGACGTGGCCACCTGAACGTGGACCAGATCCGGCGGCGCGGCCCGGTTATTGGTCGCAAAAGCATACGACACGCCGTCAACATAAATGATAGCAGGGTCAGGGAAATTGGATGAGATGTGAGGTCCCAGGATAGAGGCGAAAGGACTCGAAGAATCAGGGTCCGACAATAGAGTTGACGAAGATGACTGTGGCGATGGGTCCGGTGATCGTATAACCGAATTACGAGGGGTCAGCGGCCCCAGGCTGGACACGGCCGACGAGGCCAAGAGATACGTGGGAATGGCGACCATGATTCCGAGTAAAATCTGAGTTTGCAACGAAAGTGAAAACAAATGATTGTCTTTGCCCCGGCGATGAGAACGTAAAGGAGTAGACTGTGGAAAAGATGGCGGACCCGACTGTTTCTCTAAATGAGTGTGAGAAGAGGATTCACCTCCCTGCTGGGGGCGCCTGGAATGAGCGGCGAGCAAAGGCTCTTTTTCTGGAATGCGATAATGAGTCGCCATGGTGTAGGAGGGCGATTGACAGTGATAATATAGGCCAGAGGCAGGGGTTGGAACTGAGGGAGTTTGCGTCGCGCGAACTGCGAGGCTCTGTTCCTCGACTGGCTGGCGCACGAGGTTCAGGGGGTGGATCGTTTGAACCTGCAGAGGGGCAAGATGGTCGTTTGGCGCATGGGAATTGCGCTAGACGAGCAGTGAGCCGAGCTGCAGGCGATACTTTGGGCGGATTTGGCTACTGTGGTATCGTCGGAAAGTCTCTGCGTCTTGCAACGTCCCTGTACACCGTTCTAGTCAGCGTTCAGAAAGGGAAAAGGTAACGATGTGGCGCTATGGAAAAGAAAGAGTGTGTGAGAACTTCGCTGATTACCCGCCTTCACGCACTGCAAGTGTTGCCAAGTAAGGCGTTGGATGGGCCCGAGGAATCAAAAGTAGTTCGCGCTTAGCATGTTTGCGGAATGGTAGGGGCTATTTTGGAGTATCTGCTGTAACGTGAGTGGCCAGCGGCGAGTCTGAGGTCATGTTTCGAGTGAGGCCCTTTGGCATACATTATTCGTGGGATTGAGGAAGATGGTGATGCGAAGTTTGTAACGGCACAGCCACTCAGGAAAGTGGGGTTTTGCCAATCACGTGGAAGCGCTCTGAGTTTGTGTGTTTAAGCTTTTTCATGCCAAGCTTCTCGCTTATAGATCCTTATCTGGTAATACCAACCAACCCCTTTCTTCCCTTCCCCCCCTTTCTCCCTGGTTGCATCCTCCTCAGCCTCACCGAGCTGATACACCGACTCCCGAGACCATGACTTTGGCAGCAGGAAGTAAGGAACCATGCATGTCGTATTAACAGGAACTTTGGCACCATAATTATCACTTTGCCTTTATCTTCCAACTTTTCCCAAGCTAACAGCGCCTCTGATATCATCCCCTTCGTGATGTTTCCCGTGGTTTGCGTTGATGTTCATCCCATCTGTCCGTGAAAGACCATACCACGTTCGCAATACTGTCGAAGCATGGGGCCCTCTCTCGCACCGAAATGAGGACACTGTCTAACGACTTTGGAGATCTCACCGCTATTCTCAGCCGCCTCGTTCTTACATCATTTTTGCTGCTGCAGCGACGCCAGGAGTCCGTGAATCCATGCACGATACCAAATAGACCCGGTTGACTTTGATGTCTTGAGCCTCCCATCCGTTCAATAGTGTGCGTCTGGAAATGTCAGGCGCAAGTGCCGCTGCGGTTCAGATATAAGTGTCCCACGTACTGCGCTCCTGGCCGCGATTAAGTTGATCGATGAATTATTCGTCCAATTGTATCTTCTCCCTCGGACGTGTCCTGCGCAAGCACGGCGCACCGCCTTTTGAGCGAAGCCAGCCCTTTGTATGGAACAAAGTGTCGAGCACCAAAGGGAAAAGAAGGGTCAAATGCCATGTGCTATTCTTTCACGAATTGGAATCCTGGAAAAAGGCCCGTCTTACACGGGGGGCTATCTATTCTGCGCCCGCCCAGGGTATTTTCGTCCCCTCTTATCTAAACTCAATCAGCCATGCTGTCTGTGCATGAATTCCAACACTTGAAAATATCGCCCGAACATCAATCAATCAATCAACTCAAACGGTGTAACGGAAGAAGGTGGCGTTATCGCCCTTCTCCCTCTCAGCGAACTTGTCCATCTCGGTGTACTGCTCGAGGGGTTTATACTCGCGGTCTCGGCGGGCGTTTTCACGCCGCAGGTAAATGGTCATGAAGACCTGCAGGCACGTGCTCATGGTGAGCATGCCGATCAAGATGGCGTGGCCCTTGATGAACTTGGGGGAGTCGGAACTGAGGTAGATGAATCCGGCGATGGCGCCACCGAGGTTGCCTAGGAGGACGCAGCGTCAGAGTCATGTTTGAATTCCAGGGGGGGGGGGATATTTATCGCCTTCGGACTCTCCAAAAGGGGGCAAAAACTTACCAAAGCCCACATGCATCGCAATGCCCACTGCTCTCTTGAGAGAACCACCAATATTATTGCCGTTCCAGGCAACACCTTGGGGAACATTAGGATAAATTCCCGCCACGAAGAAAAAGCACCCAGCGTATTTGACGTGAGGATTCTGGGATGAAATAAGCATGATGAGGCCGATCAACGCTGTGAAGTTGAACCCGATCATGAAAAGCCCGCGCGTCTTGAGCCTGTCGGCAGCATAACCTCCGGTGATGCAGCAGAAGCAGGCGACAATGTATGGCGGAACTGTCATGAGCTGTGCAGTCTCGTTCGTGTAGTTCAATGTCTTGACAATTGTTGGCAGGAAGAGCGAGACCGAGTACAGAGGAGTATAGATGCTAGAGTCCGGTCAGTTGGCGTAGATTAGACCTGCAATGTGCGGCTTACCCAATGGTAATAAACATGTGAACCCAGATCTTCCAATCCTTGAGAGCATCCCAGCAATATTTCATGTTGAACTCATCGGCAAGGGAGCTACGATCTCGCTCTAGGCGTCGAGATACTTCGTGTCGTTCCTCCGGAGCAAGGAACTTTGCAGTGGAAGGATAGTCGTTCATGGTCCAGAATGCAACGATGGCTGATACGGACACATTAGCTTACGTCCTGTTCGATTACCATTTAAAAGCTTGGTACTCACCAACAGCAAGAGTCAAAAGGCCCTCGAGGATGAAGATCCAGGACCACCTGCATTCTTGTAAGCCATTTTCGCAACTCACAGCATGTGTTTTGAGGCCCAACCTACCCAGCCTTCCCACCGACTCCATCCATTTCGATGATGCCACGTGCCAAGAGACCACCAAAAGCACCCGCGGCCGTGGCTGCAGAGAAGAAGATAGCCTGTAGATGTGGCGGTCAGACAAAGCAATACAGCGGAGTGTAGGCAGTGAAGTAGCTGCGGCCAGTACTCACCATCCTGAGACCACATTCATGGCGCTTGTACCACATGGTGATGTAGAAGGTCACGCCGGGAAATAGACCACCTTCTGCAATTCCCAAAGCAGCACGAGCTGCGAGAAGTCCGGGAAAGTTCTCAACAAAACCCATGAGAGTTGTGCAGACTCCCCATGCAACCATGATAGATGGAATCCAAATTGAAGGCCGTGTCCGCTTCATCATGAGATTGGAGAGTGGCTCGACGAGGACGTAGAAAGGAAAGAAGATAGACAGGGCCACCTATAACCATTGTGAGCATGATAACATATGCCGGGGGCAGGTTTGAGTATACATTATAGTCTAAGCCAGACATTCCAAGGTCCTCCTCGAGACCGGCCAGTCGGGCGTTTCCAATGTTGGTGCGGTCGAGGAAGCTGAGAAGATAGAGGAGCGAGAGGAATGGGAGAAGCGTCCAGTCAATCTTCCTGATCAGCTTCTTGGTGGCCTTGACATCGAAGCCCAAGTCCTGGGAGCTCGAGGATGCTGATTCCAACATCTCAATCTTTGCTCCGACATCCTTGCTGTCGGGGCTCTCGATGGGGATCTCAACCTGTTTGGTACCCATCTTGTCTTCTGATGTGGATAATGGGAGATGTCTCGTAGGAGAAGAGAGATGTACCGGCCACCTGGATCTGTGTAACAGCAATCACAGACTAAAGTGTCGTAGGAAACAACCAGAGAGCACAAGGAGATGGGAAGTCACGTAGGAAGTTGAACAGTCGGCTGGGTCACAGCGGACAATATATAGACGCCCGATGGGAGCACGCACCGCTGATGAGGGAGGGACAGAAGAGAGGGCGATTGTCCACTTCCCCGTGTAACTGGCCTTGCTCCGCATTGCTCCAGGCTCTCTCCCCAGGTCCACTCACCATATGTCCCGTCCGTTTTCGCCACGGCATTTAGATGAGCTCACCCCTCAACGTTTTGACCAGCCTCTATCACCGTTGCCAATCTCGTCTGTTCGGACAAAAGGGATGATTCAGAAAGGACTGTCTGGGCATACCGGGCCTCTGTGTCCAAGTCGTCACCACCATACGGAATGATGGCATGGCGGGATCGACTGTACAACACCAAAAGCATACAATCAACGATGTAATAGGACAATCTCTCCAGTCCAGGATGCCGTCAGGTACTGCCGAATGATGTGGCTGTGCTTGGCACGAGGAGGATTGCTCGAGTTATCCAGGTTGGGTCCGGAGAAGATTGATGGGAACAGGTTCTGCAGGCAAGGCAGAGGCGGGAGCAGGAGTGACAGAGTTGGCACAAGCCCCTGAGTCGGTGGCACCCACGTCTGATGCGGAAATGCTCCCGCATGCACAGATAAGTTTCGAGACCCAATGAGGTCACTCAGTGTGTATTTTTGCTGCAAGTACATGCACCTTCAGATGATCGGTCAAGGGGAAGGCAGAATATGGCAATTGCAAATGTGCTTTCTAAGATCTAGGCAAACGTGTGCCATGCACGGAGCATGTGCTTAATCAGGCTGGCACGGGTGAAAAGACAGTAGAAAGCATATCTTGGTAGAAGAGGAAATGTAACGGTGGACCCGAGCGCCAAGAGATCAAGATCCCTAGCGGCCATGCCAAGCCAGAGCGCCAAGAGCGGAATGGGATTCTTCCTCTGGTCTTGGCCAGGGATTCTTGGACTGCATCCAGTAGCCATTCAAGCCATCGTAAGAGGCTGGCGGCCAAGCAGTGCCCAAGAAATAGAATGGGAAAATCCTCCCGTCCGAACACGACATTCTAGAACTTCTGGATCTTAAGATGTTTTGCCTCGACACGGGGAGGTGGTCAGATATCGGTTTGGGATTCTCGTGTCTCCCTTTACATTACGACACGAGTGCAACCACTCGGAGAGCGCGCTTCGTGGCCCTTTTCCCGGTCCGCCCTTTCAGGCATGGTGCCCCAGCGATATCAGCTTATCATTCCTGGAGATTCAAAGCCTTCGGTCCCTGGAAAACTGGTGTGAATCGTTCACATGTCATTGGGCTTGGAGGCTTTCCTCAGATGAAGCCGAGCGCTCGTATCCACAACACTCGCATCCTATCACAGGTGACGGAAAACTGTTGAGTCGGGTCTATCCCCAGATGTCGCCCTCCAGGGACCTATCAGGGCTGACAAGGACAGCAATCCGAGAATGCATTCACGAGCCACAAGGAGGATGAACCGCGGCTTCCATCGCATCGCCTGAAGGAATACTGCACATGTCTCCCTGCGTCCGGTCTTCTTCTCCCTTCCAGAAGCCAACATGCATGATCCATGTCAAGGTCATGGCAAGACATGGTCTGTGACATACCAGTACCCTGGCTCAGACGACCCGGCATCGGCCTATAGATTCTGCGCCGGGCAGAAATGTCATGCCACCCTCAACTCAGCCACCATCCAGTGTCCATTGACTTTTTCGCCTCAGCTGAATGTCAGGTATGGTTTGTTGATTCCCCTGCATCATATCCACGCGTTGAAGGAGGAATTCTTTGATGCCTTACACCGATGAAGTGCTGTCTTGCTTTGCTGTTGCTCTCGCGCATTGCGTTGACTGCAAACTTGGTTCAATCTACAACTCACCGATCACTTTTACACAATCTTGCCAAGGTTGTACATCTGCATGTCTCAACAGTTATCAGTCAACAAAAGCATGGACATCTCGAGATAGAGATCCACTTGATAGGAGCAGGGCGTACTACACCATCGTCCAGAGCGAACATGTTGGATATTCCAGGACTTCCCTCGAATTCTGTGCCAGGAATTCGACGTTCTTCCATGACTACTTTTTCTGGTCCCTCCTTTGCTAACAGCACAAAGATAAATCCCTACCTGTACATGAAGACTGGTAGCTATACTGACACGCCGACCATGACCCGTCTCCAAAAATCCATCAAACATTCTACCTTATGCTGTACGCAGCGGCCCAAGCCTCCAAAGAATGTACTGTCTGTTGAGAATATCGAATGCAATTACTGGAAATGAACGTGTCGCTCTCCCAGAGTTGGTGCCACTGCATTGCTGCTTCGATATGGTAGCCGCTTTTTGTGAACAAGGAAAGCCTGTGTGCTTCGTTGCCACTTTCGCCGGCATCTCATCGCAATGGAGACTCTGCATCCGCAGCGTGCGAGAACACCTCAAGAGGACTTCTAACACTTTTACAGATGTGAACGCAGATCTAGAAAGCCTCGATCGATCTGCCTAGCGTCTACAGGTCCTTCGTACCTGGAGTAAAAGAACTGCGCGCTAACCCGGGCCCGGGTCGGCAGAGATACCGAGGACGACTTGTCCTTGTGAACGAACACTCCAAATCGTCACCCCACGGTGTCTCTCCGAGCGGCTGAATTACTGGCTGCATTTAGCCGGATCGCGTACGGAATACAGAGCGTACATACACGACATCAGGCGATTATGGGCCGAGAAGAGTGAACGAGGGACTAAAACACCCAGCTGCATCTTGAGTGCCCTGATAATATTGTCTTTGCCTCAAAACGAATACGATCAGACTGGACATATCTCAAGGTTTGTGTCTGACACGACAACTGTGACATCCGATCGATATACTGTAAGTATTCAATCTTGACAACATCAATGGAGCCAATTCGTCTCGGCGTCATAGGCTATGGCTTCTCCGCCAAATGCTTCCATCTGCCGTTCATCAACGTGTGCCCGGACTTCAAGGTGGTCGCCTTCTTCCAACGAACTGAGGCGCCAAAGGATCCCAAGACCGCAGAACCCGGCTCCCATTGCACGGTCGACTATCCCAGTGTCAAGCACTATCGCAGCGCAGACGACTTCTTCGCCGACAAGGACATCGACGTGGTGATTGTGTGCAGCAAGCAGGATACGCATGCAGAGTATGCCGAGAAGGCCCTGAACGCTGGGAAGCACGGTATGCGTTTCTCTCCCACATTCTCCCCCAAGACTGTCCCTATGGGACTTTTGATCCCACACACGAGAGAGGTTCTAAACATCCTTTGGGGATATTGTGAAAACAGTTGTTGTAGAAAAGCCTTTCACCCGGACGACAGAAGAGGCCGACCACCTCATCTCTCTGGCAAAGAAGACTGGCAAGATCTTGACAGTTTTCCAAAATCGAAGATGGGTAAGTGAATCATTTGCATGGATAGCCCAGTCGTCCTTGTATCACATTCAACGACGTGGTATCTTCTCTCCATATACCCGCCCTCTCTGGCCAGAGGCGCATAGGATGGAATCTTCCGCACCAGATACCAACGGGCTTTCTCGTTTCTCTAGGACAACGACTTCCTCACTCTCCGCCACCTGCTCGACAAAGACGCCTTTGGGACCATCAAAGAATGCGAGATCCACTACGACGTCGACTTTCCGTTTTGGATGCGAGGCATGAATAAGAAGGAGTACTCGCCGGGGGATGGCATGACTTTTGGCCTAGGTATATGATTTTCTCTTCCCCCTCTTCTCGTTTACTCACTTCATAACACACCCACAACCTTTCTTTTGGGCGCCATGTGCGCCCCCGCCAACTCCCGCCGTCCCCCAGTTCAGGGAAAAGGGTGGTTGTGCGCCACCCAAGAGCTGGATTCAAGATTGATCGTTGTTCGTGTAACCATTCTAACGACGCGGTGTTCCTCTCTGCCAGGAAGCCACACGCTCGACCAAGCCCTGCTGCTCTTCGGGCGGCCCAAGTCGGTGACGGGGTTCCTGCGCGTGCTCCGCGGCATCGACAGCGAGATCGAGGACAGCTTCACGGCGATCCTGCAGTACGACGGACCGCAGCAGGAGCTGCTGGTGACGGTGAAGACGATGGTGGTGTCGACGATGAAGGACCAGCTGAAGTACTTTGTCCGGGGCACGAAAGGGTCGTTTGTCAAGGTAATTCTCTCTTTTCCTCTGTCCTCCCCATATCTTTCTCCTTCTTCCATCTCTCCCTCTCCTGTTACATGTCATCTAACATCTCTCTTCACGGGGAAAGCACGGCACATGCATCCAAGAAGAACAGATCCTCTCGACGCCGTCCATGCCGGCGACGGACCCGAACTTCGGCCATGAACCACCGCACCTGTACGGCCTGCTGACGACCAAGGGCGAGCACGCCTTCGACCACGCGCACCAGATCTACGAGCCGGACTTCAAGCTGTTCGTGGGCCGCTACCCGACCGTCCCGGGCCACTGGCTGGGCTTCTACAAGAACCTGAGGGACGCCGTGCGCGGCCAGGCCGACATCGCCGTCAAGCCCGAGCAGTCGCGCGACGGTATCCGGCTAATCGAGCTGGTGCGCCTGAGTAGCCAGAAGGGTCAGGCGGTCGAGTGGCATTGAGAACCAGGTGTTGCGGACTGGGTTGCGACGGGTGAAGGCCACCAGGACAAGGAGATTGAGGCAGAGAGAATCGACGACGAGCTGAATGTGCCAAACCAATGATAGAACCATGACAGCACGAGGACCACGGAAAGACACAAGACATAAACCAGACAGAACAATTGATCGGGAAAAAAAAGGGATGACAAGGAGTCGACTGCCTCCAGACTCTCGGTAGCCATATTCATCCGCCAATATCACTCCTTATATGAATACCATCAACACTGGTTCTGCTGGGTTCGTTCCCTTTTCTCCTCAAGAGACTCCTTTGCAACTCGGTCCTCCTTTTCCAGGGTAGTAAATGCGCAGTTTTGACCTTTCCCAAATCCAAAGCCAGACCAAATATACCAGACCAAAAACAAACAAATATCCAAGAGCAGCGACGATTACGCGATGGTTAAGAACAACCTCCATATGCAGATCCCTCCATAACCCGAGTCCAGATGTCGATAGAAAAAAGAAAAACACCCCCCTCGATTCTTGCTCTTGGAAAAGAGGATCACCGTCTCACCAACCAGCCCCCTTTCCTCAACGCCATGCTTTCAAGAGGGGAATGTCGACACCAACCATGTTCCTCTGAAGAGCACATCGAACAACTGCCCCGTTGAAAGTGCTGCAAACCCCTCCCACGGCCGCGAACCAAAGAAACCCATTTCTTTGTCTCCATTGCCACCCATCATGCTTCGATGCCATTGTCAATGACTCCGAAGACCAGCCCAATACCCGTAAGATTCCCTCCTTGATTTTTGGATAATCGACATGTTGCCCAGATCTCCATTCCTCCCCGTCACCTCACAATCATAGCTGAGGCACCATGACCACACGCTAAACGACTGAAAGACCGCTGCAAAAGGATCCCCTTCCCCTGAGCACGCTATGTGGAAGCATCATGAAGACCCCGACGTGCATAACGAACCACAAGCACTCCCACCTATGCAATGCCCTGTACACCGAAGATATGCTTCAAAGAGCAACACAACTCCGCGCATACAAAACATGTCATGTCCAGGTCGTAGTCTTCATAAGTCATTTAACCCCAAACTGAGGTTGTACCGATCTTGTTGGACCCCCAAACTCCGCTGCCTGTCCCCCAAGCACCTATTCCGGAATTCGATGACTCTTTCTGCGCATTCGAGTTCGAGTTGGCCGATCCTGCGCGATCAGCATTTTGTTCATTAGAGCCGAACCCGTATCCCAAAGAAGAAGGCAGAGGGGACGTCGTGCGCTTGTTGATCGATTGGTTAGGTGCCTGTTGCACATTGGGACGGCTGCCAATTGGCCCCATGCCGCCACTGACGGGGGCCGTGGTGGATTTGGAAATCTGCCGTGAGTGCGATGGCTCTTCACCAGTCGGTGGCGTGGGCACCTTGCCAGAAGCTTGAATGGAACCATCAAACGTACCGAAACCCGAAGATTGCGCGGATGGAGATGTTGCCTTTTCAGCACGAGAAGCTTCCGCACCTGCGGACGGGCCCTGAGAACCGGAGTCACCTTGCGAGGCCTGACCTGGCCCGCCAAAAGGATCAGAGGTGCGAGGAGAAGGGCCACGAGGAGCCCCGGGTGCATTGCCCGAGACCGCCCCCCCTTGATCTCGGTTGGTGTCCTCGGTGGAAAACGGCACTTGTCCCACAAAAGCCGCGGGATCACCGCCGTACAACGCGCGATGTTGACGAGCAATCAGCTCCCGGCGGCCTTCCTCACTCAATGTGCTAGGGCTCATTGAACGATCGGATTTGTTGGACGACATTTCTGCCAGTAGACCTGTTCCAGTCTCAGTGTGGTGCCCTGTTGCACGGCCGGGAAGGCGATGCTCACTCCGATTGTATTGCTGTTCTTGGTGATAGTTGCGAAGCTCACGCTCGCGCTGCGCTGCCATCCTCCTTTTAGCTTGCATCATTTGATCGGCATCGCTGTGACGGCCTTGATGCCTTTGCGCGGCATAAAAGTTCTGGAGATTCGAGCCCGGGTGTGGACGCGAGGGGTCAAAGTCGCCAACAGGATGGCGGCCTCCGTGCATTCGGGGACCTGCATAGGATGAGTTCTCATCTACTGTGCGCAAAATACTGAGAGCACATACCATAGTCCACCCCTGGGCGCATCGGGCCGCCTGGCATTGGGCGTTGTCCACCACCACCGCCGCCGCCGCCGTAAAATTTGCCACTTTTGAGAAGATTGTCCATCGCCCTATCAACCTCTGGTTTCTCACGTCAGTCCCTTCAAGTGACAGCTCCTAGTGGCAATCATCGCACCTTCGAATTGAATGGCAAAGGCGTTGCCATCCTCGCGTTGAGAGGTGGAACTGGCGCCTGTGATGGAATTGTCAGGTTCAAGCAATGTCTTTGTAAGAGGCGGAATCACGCACCTGATCTTGATGGTGGAGGCGGTTGTTCCCACGAAGGCTGCCGAACAGGCGCCTGCCATCCTTGAGGTTCGTATGAGAACGACATGTCTCTCAATTTTCTATCCGACCCCTCTTTGCAGCAGAGACTCGGGCGATCCTCCAACCGAGATTATATAGTCGACCGTGACGAGAGGGTATTTATTCTTATAAGGCGACGACGAGCTATAGAATAGATGAGTCGATTAGAAGTTGCAGACAAATGGACAATGATCAGGCTGGATGCGACTGGCTAGAGATCGAAAGAGAGAAAACCTGCGGGTTTGGAGGGAAGAGGGGTTGGACATGTGGTGTATGTGTGTGGTCCGTCCGGTTCTTTGGTTTTGGGGGGAAATTCTGGTACGCTGGGTTTGGTGCGAGGATGTGGGTGGGGAGAGAGTTCATTTTTCTCGAGGGATCGGTTCGCCCAACTCGAGCCAATGATGGCTTCTGTAGGATCGGTCGAATTGCCCCGGGGGTGGCCACGGGAATGGAAGGCGACTGGAGAGAATGTGAGGCGACTTACAGATCAACCAGGAGCCGAGCTCGGATTCTCGCAGATCGCAGGTGGCAGTTTGACAGAAACGAGTACCGCGCGAGAGGAAGACTGATCGTGAACGGAAAGCCCGCACTGCAGCGGGAGGCGGCAGGCGACACAAAAAGAGATATAAGGAACGGGGGAGGATAGGGGGGACAAAAGGAAAAGGAAGCGCAGGCGGAGAAAGATGGAGATGAGGGTTAAAAAAAAATGTTTCTGCAAGTTCAGGATCAGGACGACTTTTTCCGACAGGGAAATTCGCAGGGCCTGTCGAAGGCAAAAAAAAGCCCCCTCATGACCACGAGCTACTACTACCTGTAGGCTTCAAGACCACCTAAAACTACTTGCCTAGGTACAATCAAAAAATGTGGGGGGAGAACTGGGGAGTACTGAGAGCACCGCGCACTCAGTGCATAGATACCCAAGTACCGAGTACCTACTGGGAGGGAGACATCCGTGGCATCCCAATCCCAAGACTTTGTACCTCCCGGCCAGCTCAGAGTCCTTCTCCTGAACTGCAATTACGAGCATATTCCTACTCGCTCTTTTATCTCTCGTCATCTCCCTCGCTCTTCTCCTTCTCCTGCCGGGAGTCGCTCTTCCTCCTCATCCTTCCTCATCTTTTGTGCTAGAGAATAGCTCAGCGAACACCGAGCCGCAGGCGGGTCATCATCGACCATCACTACCCACGAGCTAACGATGACCGGCTAAATCTGTGTCGCCGGGTCATCGGCAATGCCAGACCCAGAAAACCTCTCCACACGTCGAACGCCTACAAGTTCCAGGAGTTCTGAGAAGCAAAATGAATAATGATAATTGGCGAGCTCTACCAGCCTCAGGACCCCCCTCGAGATCGGCCCTCCCACGAGCATTCCAGGCGGATCTAGATGAGGAAAAGAAGTCGAAGCCGAGCCAGGGTCGTTTTCATGAGTATTCCATCGTCGAACGCTTGTCGAAGCAAATTGTCTCTCCGTGGTGGAGACCTCTGGAATGGCCAGTAAATTGTTGTTCTTGCGTAGGTGGGGGACATTTTGAAGCAATATTTGCTTTGGTCAATTTCCCTGCCGGCCGCCGACTACTGCGATGAGTCCGATGTTCACTATGGGTACAGGTTGAGTGCAAAGAGGGTGTTGCCAAACTACTAGACATCTTGCAAGAGAACCAGGACGAAGATCCTATGACGCAAAGGCTGCAACCACAATCTCAACCCATTGGTGCCAATGGAGACCAATGCAAGTGACAGTTGTCGTTCCCGTCCCAGGCCGGGCGCATCTTTCACTGTCAATGGCCTTAACGGTTCCAAGGGCTCTGCATGTTCTGCATCTACCAATCCGAGTCTTCCGGTCCACTGGTAACTTGTCCCACTGGTGCTTTCGAGAACCCTAACAACAGGCTATTGCCATGCCACTCCTTTGTTCGTCACATGGTCCACGAGGTCGTGGAGGGCGCTCATTCTCCAGAAATGGCATAGACAAACGCTGAAGATTACCATCAAACGCATGTTCGTCACGCATCGGCTGCAGCAAACCACCAGAGAACCAACAGCCATCTCATGCAGCCGTCCTTTTTAGTTCGTTGTGCAGAGGAGAGCGCACAGGCATCTCCCCAGACACCTGATCGGTCCAGTCCAAGAGCTCCTCGAATCTGAGAAACCCTGGCTCCTACGCGTGATTCGGTCAGATTGGTAACTTGGGTCTAGTCCTCAAATTTCGGATGGTTCCACAAATCATTGAGGTTTCGCGACTGCAAAAGCGACTCTTGAGCTCTAGTACGAGGTACATACACGGTACTTGTTATGAGTACGAGCACTGAGTACCTCGTAGATGTACTGGGTAGTTGGCCAAAAGCCGTAATAGGTGCCCACAATTCGGTCAACTGGCTCTCCTACATACTCGCAGGTAGTAAAGATACTTACACCCGCAGCCAGACATCAAGAACCTATACCTTGTACTGGTATGTGTACGAGGTAGCTGGCCGGTGCGGGCGTGATGTGCAATTCTGCGCCTGTGATTAGAGCCAATACCAATTTGGTGCAGAGGTCAGATATAGTTGTCCCGTCGCATACGGAACAAACTCTTGAAGCTATTATTTTGATACTTTCCCATCATGCGGTTCCCACCAACGACTCGTGGCTCGCGAGGACCACAACAACCGAAAATCCGAGGCTGCAGAGTATTAATATTAAAGGACGTGGGTCGAGCTAAGTAAACATGGACATGCGCCGTGGACAAAATAGAAGAGTTCAAGAATAGGGGCGACAAGAAAGTGGCCTTGCTCGCCAAAAAGATGAAGCACTCTTCCTGCACGGAGCGAGGACTGCCCCGTGCTCTAGGTGTCTCGTAGAATTGGGCCTCACGCACCACTTCTTTTCTCTGATGGTCTCAGGGGTTCTTCCGCTAGACCAAAACACCAACACCATCACAGTGTGCCCGTTAAGTCAGCCTAGCCTCTTAGTGGCAACGGTGCCCAAAATTGCGGAGGAGGGCGCTAGGTCTATAATTGGCACCGGCAAGCAGCGTGTTGGGCGGTCAGAATCTTAAGACAGCATTTCAGATCACCGGTCTGCATCCAGCCGGCAGCAGGCAGGGCGGCAGGGACATTCAAGGCTGAGCACCGCTGACACCCCTCGTCCCTCGAAAAGGGTTGTGTACGAGTATGGTAAAAAGGAGGAAGGATCGTGGGCGTCTTACTCATCGGGTTTTTGAGGCGCAGATCCGACATTGGCCTACCGTGTCTACCAAGCCTTTGGACAATCTCATCCGAAAACGTGGACTCGTGGTTTGGACCAAGCATGATTGGGAAGGTTTGGAATTTGCTTTCTGGCCGTGACCCTGGCGACGCCATGTTGGCCATTCAGACGGATGATCAACCTCTTCAAAAAGCAATAAACGCGGTGTCCTATCGAACGCGACGCGCTAGTGGAATCTGACAGGGCACATATACGGTTGCTGAGCATACCGTATATAACCAATCTTGTTATGTATAGATTGTGGTGGTATACCGCACAATTCCCATCTCCAAAGACCGGTCAGGATGAGGCAAAGCAGGGCCAGGGAGATTAGGGGTCTGGGTGAGCAGGCGACGGGGATCCTAAGACCTCAGGCATTAGGCATCGTGGAAGATGAACTTGGCTGGCTTTCTCACCCTGTTTTCCGGGCCATAGGCCTGCTTTGCTTTGTCTTGCCTTGCAATGCTGTGTAGCGTAGCTAACTTCCGCAGCTGCGCATCTTGGTCCCTGGTCAACTGCAGATGGAACCCCGTCACCACCGGTGTGTATTTGGTGAAGCTGAAAACAAGACACTGGGATCTTAAAGCCTCACGGTCATATGTAGGTACAAAGATAGACGGCTGAAGACGACGGACACCGCCATGCTGGCCTGCTAGTTGATGACTGTTGGTTGTTAGCCGTGGGCTGTTTGTGCAATCTGCGTGGTCCTGCGCGGTGTCGGCATCACTCGTACCACAGCTGCTCGAGACAGATCCAACGCCTGAATAAAAGAGTCCATTTTAGCCGTGAAGAAAAGGCCCTGTTTGTAAACTGGTTGCTGGCGCACTAATGACCGTATTGAGGGGGGGAACTTTTTCTCTGGTTGATCCACCCGCAAGCCACGGGCGTTGAGACTTGTTCGGAGACCCTCGCCGCCGCCGCGGGCTCGCTCTGCTCCGTACAACTGCTACCCAGTCTGCCAGTTCCCACAGGCCAGCACCCGTAGCCCTAAGCTCCCCATAGCACCCATAGCGCGGCCGGACGGCCACAAGTCTCCTCTCCCAGTTACGGTCCTCCATTGTAGTCAGTGCACTGCACCGCAGCCAGGAACAAGCGAGGATCATCTCTCTGCAACCTCGCACCTCGACCACTTCCACCCATCACCTACCTGCTCGAACCACTTTCTTGTCGACTCTATCCTCGTCCCATCCTCGACATATCTTCCCTCTTGACACGCGCCTAGAGGCCCTATCCTACTTCTGCTCGCATTCTCAATTCTGTATATCACCAAATTTCTACGCCACCGCCCCCGTATTCTCCTCTCCCACCTCGAGCAGAAATCCCAGCAACCTCCTGCCCAGTTCCAAAGTCCTCCGTCTCTCGAAGTCTTCCTCATTGCAACTTGCACTGCGGCTCTACGCCTTTCTAAACATCGGTCTGGTCTCGACTCACTTACAGATCCGCCGACCAATCCCTCTTTCACCTCGCCGCCCTCGACGGGCTTACTCAGACAATCCTCGACACAGACGAGGTCTCCTTGCCCTGGCTGGCTAGTGTTGTTCACAAGAAAGAAAAAGCAAGTCGGTTGTGTGTCGCGCCACACCATTTGTTAAACGCGGTACTCCTTGTTACTCTGGAACGCTCGTATGCAGCACTTGGCCAGTCCATCCCGAAACCGTCATCAGAACTCGCTCAAAATCGCGATTGGACGGTGGTGATCTCGAAAATCTATACTGCTTTAAACAAAAGAGAACAGACGATATACATTCTCGGAACCAGCGCGACCGGTCTCGTGGCGATTGTTTCAATCAAGGCACTTCGAGCCCAGTTTTGCTCTGGCCCGTCATATGACTTACAGAGTGCCGAAAGATGAGGGAAACAGTATATCTGCACCGATGACCGCTCCATCTGCTCAGGCTCTCAAGCCAAACATGGAAATGGAGTCGAGTACAAGTCCCTCACAGCCTGTACGACGCTCACATCACCTCTCTTCAAATTCCAAATCGATGCCCTCCACCCCCTTTCAGCGAAGCGAGTCCCGTTCTCATACAAGGACCTCTCCGTCCCCGGAACCTCCAGCAAAACCCAGTTCTCCTCGATCGCTGCCATCTGACAAGAGCCATACGCCCCCTGCCAGCCGGAAACAGTACGGAGGTTGTAAATATGAGACTAGTATGCAGAGAGCTCGGCGGCGTGTTCCCTATTCACTGGGACCAGATCCATTGGAAAAGGATAAGTCCGACTTGAAAACAAGGTTGACCCACGAGGAGAATGAAACACTAACACAGGACATGCAAAAGCTCTATGAAGAACTACAACCCACCGCCGAGAGTGAAGGGCGTCGGTCAAGGTTCATTGAGAAACTTGACCAGATACTTCGTGGAAGGTGGCCGACATCATCAATCAAAGTCAATGTCTTTGGCTCAACAGGGAACAACCTAGGCACGTCGGATTCCGATGTTGATATCTGCATCACCACTGATTGCAAGGAGATGGAGCGAGTTTGCAACATCGCAGACCTCCTGGCAAAACATGGGATGGAAAGAGTCGTGTGTGTCTCTTCCGCGAAGGTGCCAATCGTCAAGATCTGGGATCCTGAGTTACACGTCGCTTGCGACATCAATGTCAACAACCCCCTGGCTTTGGAGAATACGCAATTAGTCCGGACCTATGTCAGCATCGACAGCCGAGTGAGGCCATTGGCCATGATCATCAAATACTGGGCGAAGCGAAGGATGTTGAATGACGCTGGTATGTTGTCTCGTCTCGGATTTCTTGACTTTGCGACTGTGGTGCTAATGGTCCCCAAGCCCTTGGAGGCACACTTAGCTCGTATACGTGGATATGTCTGGCCTTGAATTTTCTGCAAACAAGAGACCCTCCAATCTTGCCTACTTTGCAACAACAGCCTAATTTGCAACCGAAAGAGGTGGCTGGAGTGAACGTTTCGTTCGATCGCAATGTGGACGCTCATAAAGATTTTGGCAGTCGCAATCAGTCCTCCTTGGGAGAATTGTTGTTCCACTTCTTCCGTTATTACGGGCACGAGCTCGACTTTGAGCAAAGCGTGGTATCGGTGCGGCTAGGTCGAGTACTTTCCAAGGTTGAGAAGTCGTGGCACCTTCTCCAGGACAATCGTCTTTGTGTCGAGGAACCTTTCAACGTATCAAGAAACCTGGCCAACACTGCAGACGATACCTCGATGCGAGGGATCCACCTGGAATTACGGCGGGCGTTTGAGCTGTTGGGAGAGGGGAAACTGACAGAATGCTGCGAACAGTTTGTGCATCCTCCCGATGAGATCAAGCCCTCTGAACACTTTGTGCCACCCTCAGCGCGGCCCGTGATCCCGCAGCCTCCGAACCCACCGTCACGAGGAGCTCGTAATGCGTCTCGAGGTGGCGGCAGGAATCTTGGTCAAATGGGTCGCAATCCTCGGCGGTCGTCAAATCCCACTGCACGAAATCCCAACTACTTGCGCAATCCCCCGTTTCAGATGAACACCCATGAGCTGCAGCTTCAACAACAGCACCAGCAACATCTCCTGCACGACCAGCTCTTCCAACAATACCAATACCTTCAGCTTCAGGAGCAGGAGCTTAGGATGCAGCTCTATCAACAGAATCTTCGGCAAAGAGGTCTAATGGCGGCTTATAGTCAATCTGCGGGATATGGTCAATTTGTCCCGGATGATGGTCTTGATCTTGGATCCAACCCACAGGTCAACGGCATTGGCCGAGCTCCCATGTCAGCACCCCTGTATCAACACGGCTTTCCTCGATCGCCGTATCTCTCTGCAAGCCAACCAAGCCAGGGTGTAGCAACAAACCCTCCGTCACCGAGACTAAATTCGGGGATTCCAGACACTCGAAGGTATTCACGGCGAACATCGGTTACGCAATCATCTACAGGAGGTTCCTTGCGAGCGCAGTCACAGCCTGCACGCGCGGTGCCACTCACTTCTCTAGGACATTTGCAACGACCGGATATTGCAAGCCTTCAGGATCCGTCGATCGGACGGAGGTCGTCCTCATCGTCGACGTCTCAAGAACCGTACATGGGTTACATGGAGAATGGCTATGGTATGACTGGATCAATTTATGATGCAGTACGGAGGCCAGCTGAGTATCTCGGATATTATGTCGGCCAATCGCCGTCATTATCTGCTTATACTCAGAGCACCGCAATCTCTCCCATCCCTTCACACGTTGGCCTTGCTATTCAGAACGGGGGTCTATCTCCTCGACTTGCTCCAGCATCGACCCGACCGTCTGGGACGATGCACACCCCGCCACTTCAAACGATCTCTACTGCCTCGGTGGAAGTGCAAGCCGAAGCAGAGCAGGAGCCGAGGAATGGTGAAGCCAGCAATATTGAACCCACCCCATCGAAACCCAGGGCCGGGCCCTGATAGTGGATGGCTCCATCAATTCACCGCTCCGAAGGCGTACCACCCACTCATTCAATGACCCTGAAGATCATATCAATTTCAGCGCATCCACGTCCGAAGACCTGGCATTTGACACGCCATCAAGCTCAGACGAACAATCTCAAGACGCTTTCGACTGCAATGCACACGGGAAGACTTCTCCCATCAGCCCCAGTGGGCCTCGAAATCACGTCCAGCATTCAACCAATGCTGCTCCAGATTTTGTGAATGGCTATTTACCCTTGAGAGCTATGGCAAAGAGTCCAAAGGAGGGATTGCAGGACCAAGTGGCCGGTGTAGGGGAATCGGTGGGGATGAGTGTCCTCACTACGATGAAAGCGGTCGGCCCAGCCTGGTCTCTTGATCGGCAACTCTCCTCTGTGGAGGAAGTCCGCACGCCGTCCCCAAGAGTTGAGAAATTTGACGGGGAGAGCTCTTTACCAAAGGATATTAAGGGTCATCCCAGCCAGAATGGGCCCTCATCCGATGGGCAGACAATTTTGGTGAATGGTGAGCATCGTGATGCGACCAGACCCCTAGCATCCAGAACCAACGGGACTTCAGGATCTTCAAACCACGGATCCAGTCACGTCAATTCTGTTCCGAATGCCGGTGGACCAAGCGGCTGGCAAACCCAGAAGAAGAAAAAGAATAAAAGAAAGACGGTCAAATCGGAGAATGATGCTCAGACGTCGAATCCTTCTGTAGGAGAAACCCTCCCTGCCGACGAGTCCTTACGGAAAGGCGGCTAGGCGCTCCTTTGCAGAATTTTGCCATGATCTGCAGCTTATTTGGCTTGTCCACCTCATTGAGACGCCGTCCTGTCAGGCTCGAATATTGGGCTCTGACACCATGTCGCGAACCAGATCGACAAGGGACAGCATTTATGATATCAACAGCACACATCTAGTCGTTCTATGGATTTTGGGTTATGCATGGACAAAATTTGTTGGCGTTTGTCAATCTAGCAGGAAGCAGCATCCCTGACCGGGGCTCAGCGCATGAGGATGGCAGCGGCGTTTTTTCAGTACCCAAGGGACGTTACCACATACCCCTGAAAGCTGCGGGATGCATTCACATATACGGCTGGACTGAAGGGCTGGATCTTTCGAAGAATGGCCCGAGGAATCCAGGGAAAGCAGCGCCGTTTTGACAGGTAGGCGCAGCTCACGGCCTCGCTCCAAAGCTTTGTTGATGTTTTGCAAAAGGCGGAAGCCGGACGATCATGAGATTGGGCAATAGAAATGGATCCATTGCGACCCCAGCCAGTCGTGGGGACATTGTTTCCCCTTTCCTTTTATTTCCTCTTTTGATTGTTGAAAGTTGTGGGAGAATAGAGCAAGGGCGGTACCAAAAACGTCATATTTCGCAGGCCTTCAGCACACTGCTGAGGCGATACAAAGCGAGTGGAAGGGGGGAAAGGCCAAGGTTGGGCTCAAATGGGAAATTGTCAGATGATGCCCGGAGGGGTATTGGAGACAGCGGGACAGTAGATGAGCAGATTAGAGAGAATGAACGAGGAGGACGTGAACATTCTTAAACCCAAGAGGACGCCGATGCAATGTACTTGTAACTCGGTACTTCTCCTTTACGAGGGATGAGGTGCTCGATGCTGTGAGACTGCCAATATAGTCCTTGGGTGCGGACGAGGCTGAGATGCCAAGGCGCTTGTAGCACGACGAGGTTGACCAATGATCATGGACTGGCTCGTACGATCCGGAACCCAGACAAAACCAACTGTCGTGCCTTGCATGATTCACTCGATTTATTCCTCGCTTGATACGTGCGGGCCAATGACCGATTGCCCAGCAATTTTACTGTGGTCCCGTCGACTTTCTCATTTCAATCAACGCATGTGGAGGTCGTCACCACTCAGCAGAACGCGGCATGCAGTCAGTGCCACTGCCACTTCTTGAGACTCTGCTGAACTCGTCTGTTGTCTATCACACCACGCCTCACGCCACAGAAGCCATCGTCCTCCACAACAGGGGGTCGCATCTTAAAAGACCATTTCTTCGACGATCTCAACACCGCTGGTTCATGTCTAGATAACGCCCCCTTGCGACCACTTGCTTCCACCCTCTCCGTTTCCTACCATGCCTCTTATACTCGACACCCCTTCGGAGTCCTCGGTGGAGTCGGGGTCAGACTTCCAGGAAGAGAGACGAAAGGTACATCACGATGCCGACGTGGTTATCGTGGGCGCGGGCATCGTGGGGTGCTCATTAGCAGTGGCGTTGGCCAACCAAGGGCGCAGTGTCATCCTACTCGAGAAATCATTGAAAGAGCCGGATCGCATAGTCGGAGAACTTCTACAACCAGGCGGTCTCGAGGCATTGACGAAACTGGGCTTGCGCCACACGCTCGACGATATCGATGCGATTCCGGTGAAAGGGTATACCGTGGTTTACTATGACGAACAGGTGCCCATTCCATATCCTACCTCGACGCGGCACACACGGGATCGAAGTTCGGAAGTGGCAGGCAACGGCAAGAGGGCAGAGGGACGGTCATTCCACCATGGTCGATTCGTATCTCGGTTGCGCGCAGCAGCCATGTCACACCCCAACATTACCGTCTTCGAAACCGAGGCCACTTCACTCATTGTGTCCTCTCATAACGGCGAAGTTCTTGGGGCCGAATCCATCACCCAAAAAACACAAAAGGATTATTTCTTTGCGTCATTGACCGTTGTCTGCGACGGATATGCCTCCAAATTTCGAAAATCATACATTTCGCACACGCCTCAGATCAAGTCAAAATTTTGGGGGCTGGAACTGATCGACTGTCCTCTCCCGATCCCACAGCATGGCACAGTGGTCTTGGGAGACAATGCCCCTGTTCTGCTGTATCAGATCGGCACTCACGAGACGCGAGCATTGGTGGATATTCCAGACGGTTTAGCATCTACGTCGACGACGAATGGTGGCGTCAAAGGTCATCTACAGAAGGTGGTGCTCCCATCGCTACCCGCTATGGTGCAACCGTCGTTTGAGGCCGCTCTGGAGAAAGGCAGCCTTCGAAGCATGCCCAACTCCTTTCTCCCTCCGACAACCAATACAACCCCAGGTCTGGCCATCCTCGGTGATGCTCTGAACATGCGCCATCCCTTGACTGGTGGCGGTATGACGGTCGCTTTGACTGATGTCGTCTTACTCTCCGACTTACTCTCTCCCGCAAATGTCCCAGATCTCGCAGACACTCGGCTCGTCCTCAGGCAATTCCGCACATTTCACTGGCAACGCAAGAATCTGAGCTCGGTCATCAACATCCTGGCTCAAGCGCTGTACTCGCTTTTTGCCGCCAGTGACTGGCAACTCAAGTACCTCCAAAAGGGGTGTTTCCGGTATTTTCAACTGGGCGGCAAATGCGTCGACGAACCCGTGGGGTTACTGGCGGGCATCATCCCGCAACCTTTTGTACTGTTTTATCACTTCTTTAGCGTGGCGTTGTTGAGTATCTGGGTGCTTGTTCGGGAGAACGGATGGCTTTTGTTGCCTCTCAGCATGTTTCAGGGGTTGTTATTGTTCTTGAAGGCTTGCGAGGTTATTTTCCCGTACATATTCGCGGAACTGAGGCGTTGAATGGGACGAACGACATTCTCAATAGTGCCCGGAGGCGGTCCTTTGAAACAGACACCCGAAAGGAGTAATGTACAGGTATATTGATAGACCCTGGCCAGCGCAATCACTCGTTGGGGAGGAAAATGACGATTCTATTGATACTTGAGGTGTATTCTTCAGGATACGGGAATACGATACAAATCATTAGAGATATTCAACATACTCCCGACCCCTGGAAACAATAAACAGCTTGGACAACCTTTTGAGTCTTTGCTTTGCTGAGTTTGATTCTGTTGTTAACTCGTCAAACTCTTGTATTCAACCGCCACTTATCACCGTCAGTTGGATGGGATGGCGTTTGTAGAACAGATAAAAGTCCAGACAGGGCAGATACTTGATTACCAGTGGAGGAGGGAGGGTTGAGTGCCTTGACAATAGGTCAAAGGGGGGATCAGTTGAGAATGCCTCGTCAACTCGTACATTTAGGTAGTTAGGTAGATATAGCATTGTCTCGTACTGTTCGGCACCTCGTCTCGCGTAGCCTCGATTGACTAGAACCAGAACCAGCAAACTCCCCCCTTTCATTTTCCTTTCCTTCCCTTCCCTCGGCTCCCTCCGTCCTGTCTATGCAGTAGTCGCCCGCAACCTCTCGAGGATGTACTCCCCCGCCTTGACGGGGCGCCACTTGCTCGTCCCGACCACACTCTCCGGCAGGGGCACGACCTCTGCGTCGTAGTTGATGCTGAAGAAGAACGGCACCGAGTACCTCTCGCCGGTGCCGGGTTTACTCACGACGCGGTGCACGGTCGACTTGTACAGGCCGTTTGTCCAGCGCATGAGGAAGTCGGCCACGTTGACGGTCAGGGTGCCCGGGCGAACGGGGCAGGGAAGCCAGACGGGGCGGTTTTCCGTCAGTGGCGAGGGCGGGAACAGGATCTCCAGGCCTGGGTTCGTCGAGGATAGGAGCAGCGTGAAGCACTCGTAGTCGGTGTGGGCGCCGAGGCCGAGCTTGCTCCCTTGGTCGTTGCGCGCGACAGCAGGCTGCCCGGCGTAGTACAGCAGCCTGGCAATCCCGCCCGGGTGCGTCATGACGGCGTCAAAGTACTCCTCCTCCAGGCCGAGCGACAGGGCGAAGAGCCGGAACAGGTGTCGCGCCAGCTGGAGCACCTGGCCGTAGTAGAGGCGGATGGCGTCGTAGAACCCCGGCAGGTCCTCCTCGTCGGGCCAGATGTTGCCCTGGCCCGTCGACGCCGGCGACTGTCCGTCCAGCTCGACGTATTTCCCGTCGCCGCCCGTCGGGTCCAGCCGCTCTTCGTACCCCCAGTTGAAGCCTTCCTTGGTCTCCGGCTCGGACTGTTCCTGCGTTGTGGTCGTCGTCGTCGAGTCGTCGCCGCCGCCGCCACTTCCGACCGCCATGTCGTCCGGGTTCACGTACGTGTAGTCGTGGGGCTCATACCCGCGGAACAGCGGCGAGTGCCTCATGTGCAACTTATCCTTTTTCTCCGGGGTAAGCTGGTGGAAGAACCGCTCTGCCTGGCTCAACACGCCGGTCATCGCCTCGGCCGACACGCCGTGGTTGCTGATCTGGAAGAAGCCCGTCGTCACGCACGCCTCGCGGATCTGCTTCGCCACTGCCCGGCGCAGGGACTTGTCGTCGGCGAACGACGGGCCGATGTCGATCAGAGGCACCGTCGGCAGGGACTCGAGCGCCGTAGCCAAAGGTGGAGGACCAGCGAGAGCCCCCGCGAGGCGACTGCGGAGATGTTCTTGCGCGGCCTCGACTTCTTCGAGGATGCTCAGGCCCGAGGGGTTCTGGGGCAGAGCCTCCGGAACGGGCTGGGGTGACATGATGGAGGTGGCCATTGTGGCAGTGGTGGTGATTGTGACGTGGCGCTGGATTCTTTCAGGTGTAGAGCATGGATAAATAGAAAGGGAAGAAGAGCGAGTGAGTGAGTGATGTGAGGATAGAAAAATGGCGCAGAGAAATGGATGGTTTGATACGATCAAGTCAAGAGGCAAATGGTTCCGCTCAGACGCTCACAACATGACTTTGTGATTCGTCCAGGTCCAACTACTTGTATATCCACCACGCTGTTCGAGACTTGGGAGATAGATTCGTGCCTTACGAGATGTCATTGAAGCCCACAATCAGAGATACTAGAATGATAAGAAGTGGTGTCTGTGGAACGGCGGAGTTGCCCGCCTCGTAAGACGAGGCTGAAACGCAAATAACTGGAACAAATCCTTAAAAGCTACATAGTCGGACAAGGTCTCGTGTACTTATCAATGGCTCATAACACATTTACTCGTTGCGAAGGAAGAGATATTGACGCGCTGTGGTGATGCCAGGCCGAACATCGGGCGCTGCCGGAGCCATCATACGTGGCAAGGCTTGTTCCATCTGGTCCCTCCAATATACCGGCTTTTGCACGTCGGCGGGCCACCAGTCAAATAGAAGAAAGGCTTCGTCCTCAGTCCAAGGTCCTGTCGGCGCTTTCACCCCCTCTTCGGTCGACCCTCGTCTATCGTGACTGTCCGTGTCTAATGCATTGGTATCGGAGGCGCACCGCTGAATTTTGCTTGGACTCTTCGACTTGGGAGGGCTTTCCTTTGCCGCTGGGTTGCTCAGCAATCCCAAGGGGCTTCTTGCTTCAGGTACAACGGGCTCCGGCATCACAGTGGATGTATCATCTTCCACCGCATCGTTCTCAGAGAAGACCCGTCGGAACTGGCGTATGTCGGAGCTATTGGACCGTCCGGGGAACGTATCGAACGGATTGGGAACTCGGGGAGAGACCTGGAAGGGTGACCGTGGGCGTGGGTTTTCATTATTCACCAACGATGGAGTATCGATGTCAAGCTCCAAATCTGCTATAGTCACCGCCTCATCCGGGACGGTTGGGGGTTTCGGTGGACTTTGTGACAGTGCGCTGATGTCAGACCCTGGAAAGAGAAATTCCTCTTGTGTCGGGAGTGGTCTGGGAGAAGGTGAGCTTCTCTCAAGAGTCTCCTCCGGTATAAATAGAGGGCTGGAATGGAGGTTGTCTTCCTGCACTGGCCCATGGACACTCGAAGCAACGGAGAGTGACACTTGATCTCGCGGCGCATAGTCATTATCATTGGTGTCCAACACATCCATTGACAACAACGATACGACTTCCTCGTCAGGCAAACGTTCTTGAGCTGACCGTGGGCAAGAACTCTCAAAGGTTTGCAGCCTTGATGCAGCCTTGGTAGCTATAGTAAACGGTAGCACACAAGTCAGCTTGGGCCTGGGCTTTGGTTGGCCGATGAGCAACCGTGAAGTACGCGCGACTGGTGGACGGAACGTGGTTGAAGAGTCCCCATTGGTGCGTGTCTTTAGTTTTTCAGGGGCTTTGGATTTCTGTCGTCTCTCCTTGCTCACTTTCTCTTTCCCGGCATCCAATTGAGGGCGTAGCGTTGGCCTCGCGTGTGGTAATTCAGGGGTAAGCCACTGCTCCTCTGGGGGTTCATTTACCACCACTCTAGCTCCCAGCCTTGTCGGCTTCGTCACCTGTCGTATGGGCTCTTCGTCAAGCGACAAATCGATCATGTCTTCACACTGCATTGGAGGCCCACGGGTTTGCGGGACGGGCTTACTCGGTTGCATGGGCTGAGGTAAGCGAGGCCTCACAGGCCGGACTGGTTGGTGGACATGGTCGAATTGGTTTTCCTTGTCACTGTCAAGTCGCTGCTTTTTCTGAGGTGATCCCACTAGCCCTACCCGATTAGCGGACCGTCTCTGCTCATAAGGAGAGTGTGCTGGTAGCCTTGCACGCCCTGGTCGACCTTGAGAAGGTCCCAGCACTTCTAACAACGACTTGGGCCTTTGAGAGGGGCCAGTGGACAGGGGGCGAGTTGCTGAGGCCGTCGTCTGTCGGGGTAGAGGAGTTGGCTTTTCTGGTCGTGCCCTTTCGAGAATTGGGGCCAAATCTGTCTGAGTCTCACCAAGACGCTCCCCGACTTCTACCATGACACCGCGGTCCAGCTGGATCTCGACACCCTCAGTAAACTCCTCCTCTTGCCTGTAATGGAGGTCCCCGATGTAATTTTTCGCGTCGTCATAGACCATAACGCGTCGATTGAAGGTGTGGAACCGCAACGAGCCATCGTGCCATTTCTTTGCTTTCTTGCGCAGGTCGCGGGTGTAGAGACAGCGGAATTCATGGACGGGGGCGGTGTTTTGCGTGGGAGCAACGGTCAACCTGGCAGAAGCAGACCCGCCATGGGTGGAAGTGAGGCCGCTCATGTTCACATTTGCAGCTGCACCTGGAGACAAGGGGATGTGCTGAGGCTGAACCGGTTGTCAGCGACATCCTGTACAGAGGCACCCAATGGAGATATCGGCGGAAGAAGCAGCGTCGGTCATCATGAAGAACGAAAGGAAAGTCTCATGGACGCCCACTGGCAGAGCAGGCAGCGCAGGCACTGCAGGTCACTGATTGAACGTGAGTGGATCGATGAGTGGGTGGGAAACGCGCGTCAACTGAGGCTGTAAACCCGGGTGTAGAGGAGAACGAGAAACCGCAGGGCTTAAGTCAGGGAGGCCCAGGCTTCATCCGCCCCCGTTGAGCCCCCCTCCCCCCGCCCGATGATCCCTTTAGTTAAACCCTACCCAGTGACTGCCTATGACATGAAACCCTGAGTTACTGAGTCCCGTCCCTTTCCCACCCCCCTACTACGGTTTGTTAACTTGACATTTATTATTTACTGCTGTCCAACTAATTTTCTCGCATGCTCCTCGTGTACCTCACTTAGATGAAAGAAAGGGTAAACTTTTTGGACTGCTGGTCAGTTACCTACCATACCGATTTTTAATACTCGATTTTCTTCCCCTTGCCGTATCCGCCGCCGTTCGTTTTCTTCCAAGCCTGGCCGAGCCTCTACACCGTCGATCGACCCAGACTCCGACTACCGGGAGCAGACTTTGGTGGCAGCGGCAGTGGCAGCGGCGGCAGCAGTCTTGTGCCACCAAAAGGGCACCTGCGCTCTGCTCGTTCTCGAGGGAACTACTAGGGTCTGGCAGCTGGAAATCACATCCGCATCCGCTTTTTGTTCTCGACACCCTCATTCTGGCCTCCTCCAAAGAAATTCCTCAGGCCACTGTGCTTGTGACGGTCTTGCCCTTGCCCCATAGCCAGCAAGCCAGCAGCCATCATGCACAGTGTCCAGCGGCATTTTGGCAAGTACATGAAAAGGTCGGCCGATGAACAACAGGTGTCGGTATTGCTCAAGGACTTTGAAGAGGCGGACAAGTTGTTGACAAAAGTATGTCCCTCCCCATATTCTCTTGCTCGGCCAACCTCTGACCTTTTTTTTCAAGATTATCGAGGCTTCCAAAGCATGGCGAGAGTCGTGGACCTCCATCCTCACCCACCAACACCGCGTTTTTGACGAGTTCAGCATCCTGTACGCTCCGATTGTCGGGGCCAGCGAAGATTACCAGGGCCATGTCCCCGTCCAGACCCCCGATCACGTTGTCCGCAGGACCGCCAGGATCAAGGGCGAGTGCGAGGACTTAAAGAGAGATCTTACCGAGGATTTGGCTCAGGTTGAAGAGAGGCTCATCAAGCCGGCTCAAAGTGCAAAGGACAGCCTGCACAACATGAAGAAGACGATCAAAAAGCGCGAGGACCGAAAACTCGATTTCGAAAGGTATCAGAGCCGGGTTGACTCTCAATTGAAGAAGACAAAACGGTCGGAACGAGACAATGTGGCCCTGAGCAAGTCCCAGTCCGAGCTAGAAGCGGCCATCGAAGCATACCACGCCGCCGATGACAACTTGAGAGGCTGTCTTCCGCGGCTCCTGACGTCGGTTTTCTCTCTGCTTCCTCACTTTTTGGCAGCCCAGATCCAGATTCAGAACAACTTGCTGGGACACTATTACACGGTGCTGCACACGTACTGCACAGAGGAAGGATTCCCGTCTCCTGCTCCGCCCATGGATGAAGTGATCCGACTGTGGAACGACGCATTCAAACCGGTGCAACGCGAGGCTGAGTCATTGGCCATCTTGGCCAATGGAAAAGCAGCCAGGTCGTCCATGGAGAATGGCAACCCTCCGGTCAATGGCTTTCGCCGCCCAAGTGGCTCGGCCCTCACTGCACATCGCCAGCAGTCGGTCTCCCCCGCGAGGGCTCTTCCACCATCGCCATCTTTCGAGCCGAAGCCCAAGTTGTCATCCTCGCCGGCTGCGTCGTCTATGCTCAGTGCAACCACCCCACAGGAATTCATCGCCAGCCCGTCACCCTCGCAATCCGCATACCAGACTCCGATGGCATACTCTCCAGCAGGGCCGAACACAGACTATTTCTCTCGTGATCGACAGCACTCTGGAGTCTCGGCCGTCTCTGCTGCGACGGCGGCATCGATTGCGCAAAAGAAACGTCCTCCACCACCTCCGCCAAGACTACCCTCGCAACAAACCACATTTGTAACAGCACTGTACGATTTTGACGGCCAAAGTGAGGGCGATCTAGCTTTTCGAGAAGGCGATCGAATTCGGGTGATCAAGAAGACTGAGAGCACTGATGACTGGTGGCAAGGCGAGCTCAGGGGAATGAAGGGACCATTTCCGGCAAATTACTGCCAATGAGGTAGTAGTCTCATGGGACAGGAAAGGAGAGCTCGATTGAAAAGACTGGCCAACTCTATTGGCTTGGATGTATTTGATGTCTTTTTCTTAACGATTTAGCAGGGGGTGGATGGAGCTGAACAGGCTGAAACAAGCCTCTAATAATAGCAAGCGACCGGCATAGACGTGAGCAACTCGAGCAAGCGAGCGCGCAAAGCATGATTTGAACACAAGCAACCTGAAGGGCATTGGAGCATAGCAGAGGGCACGGAGCAGGCTGTCGACATTGTATTGCGTGCAGAAAAGGTGCGATATACCCAACAATAAGGAGCAATGGTTTCGATTGGTGTCGAGTTCGTCGTAGACGGAAGTGAGTGATGTCGTTGAGTTCTGTAGAGCCTTGTCCATTGACTTGATTCGACTGTGGTGGTGGAGGAGGAAGTGGCAAAGGCGCAGAGAAATCATGTCATTCCTCGTGAAAATGGATACAGACCGAGACGGAGAGACTGATTGGCTGGATTACTTGAATATATCAAAAAAGAAACATGACATGATCGACTGACTCTTTGACCATGTAACGTTGTATAAAATAATATTCTCCCTCCCACCCATATTGTCTCTCCTTTATCCCACCCATTCTCCGCCATCTCAAAGAAATGGCGCCTCAGGAGGAGTCACAGACCACAACGTCAGCGTCGACGTCAACGTCAACGGCGCCACAACCCGAAATCCTCGTCCGCGGCCTGACGTACAAGTTCCCCGACGGCTCGACCGGTTTGGAGAACATCAACCTCTCCCTCCCCGCCGGGTCGCGGACGCTGCTGATCGGGGCCAACGGGGCGGGCAAGACGACGCTCCTGCGGCTCCTGTCGGGCAAGAAGCTGGCGCCGTCGCGGGCCATCGCGATCGCGGGCGTCGACCCCTTCGCCTCGGGCCTCGAGGGCGTCACGTACCTGGGGCTGGAGTGGGTGTTGAACCCGATCGTGCGGACGGACATTGCGGTGCCGATCTTGCTGGAGAGCGTCGGTGGAGGACATTATCCCGACAGGCGGGACGAGTTGGTCAGGATATTGGACATTGATCTCTCGTGGCGGAGTGAGTCCCTCTTCCCCCCTTTTTTTTTCTTCCCTTTCCATCTCCCCGAATTTATCCGCCGCCCCTGCTGCCCTGCCTTCGTTCCTTTTTCGAGAGAGAAAAGAGATGGCGAATAGCGATGATGAGGAAGACGCATCAAAAACAACTAACAAAGATTACCCCCACCCTCTTCTGGGTGGTGGGTGTGACGAACAACAGTGCACATGGTCTCGGACGGCGAACGCCGCCGCGTCCAACTGGCCATGGGCCTGATCCGACCGTGGGACGTGCTCCTCCTGGACGAAATCACCGTGGACCTCGACCTGCTCAGCCGCAGCAACTTCCTCGGCTGGTTGCGTGGGGAGACGGACCGCCGCGGCGCCACCGTCGTCTACGCGACGCACATCCTCGACAACCTGGTCGGCTGGCCCACGCACCTCGTGCACATGCACCTGGGGCGGGTGAAGGAGTGGGGGCCCATGGACCGGTTCGACGACGAGGTCGACGATTCGACGGCGAAAAGCGGCAACAGCAAGCTCGGCGAGTTGGTCCTCAAGTGGTTAAAGGACGATTTGGCCGAGAGGGGGCCGCGAGGGCATGGAGTAGTGGGAGGAGGAGGAGGAGGAAGTCAGGCAAAGACATACGAGAGTTTCGAGGGCAAGGCTGGGTACGGGCTTGAGAAGACGCCGGAGCTTTGAGTTAATCGTGACGATGGGGAGGTACTTTTATGTTTGTCCTGTTCGTTCTACACGAGGAACTCTGAACGGCGATACCCCTGTGGAAGACTCCCGGGAGGGGGGGTCCGAGTCTGAGTCTGATCTTCAACAAGATCAACTCATTTCATTTGAGCATTGGGCGTTGAGCGAGCGCATCTACGCATCTACAAACCGCATTTTCGCTAGGCGCTGGAAAGAGGAGGGACGGAAGAGGAAAGACGGGAAGAGGGAAGAATTTGGTCTTAACACCATGTATGTCTATATCTACATCTACATCTATCTGCAGAGAAGGGAAAAGTGAAATGTGAAATGTGAAAAAGCCCGACTCGAGTTGAGTTGGTGGCACCGCCAGGCTGGGTCTTTTGGATTCGTCATTTCTATCTCTGTCTCTATCTCTTATACAGACCCGACGAGGTCACGAGGATGGAAAGGAGGAGGTACGAAGTCATCTAACCCTCCACAGTCCAGACACCCATCGGATCATGCCTTGGTCACCCTCCGTCTACCTAGGTACGCCAGGCCAGACCAACTCAGATCAGGTCAAGCAAGATCCAGGAATGTGCGATCCCGGGATCTCCATTGTCTATTCGACCGCGTGGCTCTGTAATGTCCGTCACATATGTACCTGGCTGGCAGCGCGGCACAAGATAGAGGCGCAGCAGCGAAGACAAGCCGGGTATCTCGTTTTCCGGCCCCTTAGAGATCTCGCTTGCGTAATATGCGGGTGTGGGAGAGACAAGATTCCAGGGGTTTCGTGAGAATAGCAAATATAATATCAGAATGGCCACAGGCAAGACCCTTCTGGGCCAGTCGTTCTTCTCAGTCTCCTCAGTCTTTACTCGTGGTACTAGGTAGGGCTGTTTCGTTGGACATGAATACGAAACAGGAGAAGGTCGGGTGGAGAAAACCAGTCCTTGGACGAGGCGTACGGCTGAGAAGCATCTTCGAGTCTCGTGCGTCCGCTCTTTGGTTCGTGTCAAGCGTCTTTCAGCTGCGATGGACCCGTGTATCTGGTCGTCAATGGCTTCATCTGCGGCCTTGATATGTACGGGCTGAAAGCCGTGAAGCTGTGTGGAATGAATCCCCTCGTCTGCTCCCTCAATGCGGGTGATCACACTGTGCCCGCCATGTCAGGTCGTCAGAACAGCCCCTATTCCTGCGGGCAAGGCATGCTCCCCGTCGACGTGTTTGCTCCATGGGGCACAATGTGCAAGCGAAGCGGCGCTCAGCTGATCACAAAACAATGAAACATACCAGACATCTTCTGGATGGTGAATAATAGCTCATCTGCCCATGCGCACGACGTCTATGCTCAGAATGCGTACTGAGCCATCGGCCGAAGCCACGGCTAACAATTGGTGACCCTGACCATCACCGTCGAGTAGTCCTCTAGGCTGCCACGCCAGCCGGTTCACCGTCTTTGAAGGACAGAGGTGTCTGGGAACCTCGACCGTGTGCAACACCCCCAGGTCCCCGTCCACGTCGATACCATGTAGTGAAATGGTGCCGTCATCTTCGCCCACCGCGAGGACTCCGCGCGGGCCGTCAGCACAGACGGCAGATGTGGCAGCGATAGCGGTGACGGGGCCCTTTCGCGCGATCGAGGAGCGCATTGAAAAGTTTGTCTCGTCCTCCTGGTCGGCAGCTCTCGACCACACCTTGACGAGTTTGTCGCGGCCGGCGGTGGCAAAACTTGGGACTTTAGTGCTGCCCACAAGCCAGGTGGCGTCCAGAATCATCCGTGAATGTGCTTTGGCGTTGATGGCGACGCGGGTCCAGCTCTTGGAGGTCCCGTCCGCCCGCTTGAATACGGCCCATTGCCGATCCCGTCCCACACTCAGCAGATACTCTGAGTTCGGTGGTGAGAAGGCAAGTCTCGTGACGGTGAGCGAGTGCGCCGACAGAGGCGGTTTGATCTCGTTCCAGTCCTGTGTGTCGTAGAGGCGGATCACCGCGTGGTCGAGGGAGCTCGCTCTGCACGCTGTGGCGAGAACACTGCCGTCTGGGGGTGTCGCTGCCTCGGAGATTTCTGAGCCGTGGCCGTACAGTTTCTCGTGCTCGGGCCACAGGGTGTGCCGCGCCAGCAGGTCTTCCGTGGGTGGTTCTTGAATCTCGAGCAGGGAAGACCCTCCCCCGTTCGACGTGGTGTTGGGATCAGTCGTCTCGTTCTCAGTGCCATCGCCCGTCTCCTCGCTGTCGTCCATGGCCTTGTTCGACAGACCCAGCACCGGGATCGCTGCGGTGTCCGGCATTTGGCCCACTTCGGGAGGCAATGGGATCTGACACAGTCGATGGAGCATGTTTGCGATATCTTTTGGTTCATTGAACACGCGCAACAGCTTTTCATCCGCGCCCGAAGAGAACTGATACGGGGTCGTGCTCGCGATGCAGTTCAGGTCGTATCCGTGAATCTGAGGCCGTGAGAACTCGTGCCAGCTCCATTTCTCCCCTCTCTTCCACTCGGCATGCAACCTGGTGGTCTGATCGGAACTGGTGGAGAGCAGGTAGGTTCCGTCGGGGGACCAGCAGATCCCGTTGACGGAGTTGGTGTGTCCACCGATGCCGAACCTTTGCGTCCAAAACTGTGATGCCTCGTCGTACTGCCACAGTCGCCAGCTGCCTGTGCGGCCAAGACAAGTGACAGTCTTGCCATCAGGTCCCCAAAGTCCTGTCCAGAAGCCGCCAGCAGAGCCAGTCGCGGTAGTGGCGCCCTGTGATACACTGATCTCTCCCAGACGAGACATGCTGACCCATATCCCCGACGACGGGTCTGGCTCCCATATCGAAAGAGATCCGTCGGCCGATGCGGTCAGGAGTTGGGTACCAGAAGGACTCCACGCGGCTGAGTAGATCCAATCTTCGTGGCCCAGAAGTAATGCCTCGAACGTGATGGAATATTTGTGCTCTCCGGCACAGACGGTCTGGATCTTTGCCGACAAGGTCCTGCTTGCGATTGCGACTCCGTTCTGCCCGGCGAGTGGTTTTGTCGCGCTGCTTCCTCCTAGCTGAAAGCGCCAAAGGCGGACATATTTGTCCTGGCTTGCAGAAGCCAGCAGGATATCGCCATCGGGAGTCTGTGTCAGGGCCAGAGATCGTACCCATGCTTCGTGTCCGGTGAGAGTGGCATGGAGATGGAACTTTGGGGCGGATATCAAACCCTCGATGGCGTACACTTGGATATCATTCCGAGTGCCTCCCACGACCAAGTAGGCGTGGTCAGGAGGAGACGTGGATGGAAAAGTACGAACTGCGAGAGCCAGGGGGATGAATCTCGGTTTGAGGGACAGCGTGGCCGAGGCTTTGATTTCGGTGTCCCGAAATTTCCAGAGCTTTACTTTTGCGTCGGCTCCTCCGGTCGCCAGGACGCTGCCCTGGTCCAAAGAGGCGATGGTGTTGACGGCGCCTTCATGCGCTGCCGTCTTCACCAGACACCTCCACTTCCGGTCACTGGCCTCTTGTCTCCACACGGCGATATCTCCGTTGGCACCACCCGAGACCAACAGTTCAGGCGAGCCGTCTTGGTCGGGAGCCAGAAATCTCACCGCCGTCACCTTCCCTGTGTGCCCAGAGAGCAGGGCGGATATGCCGTGGCCAGAGTCATTCTGCGGCGACCACACGCCAACACTCTGGTCGGCTCCGAAGGCGAGGATGCCTGACCGGGGGGACCAGTCTGCAGCTGCGCTGTGTCTGTTCCCGCCGGCGCTGAGGTACTCGTCTTGAACGAGAGGAGGAGACATTACACCCAGAGAAATAAAAGTGGAGGGAGTGAGTGAGCGGCAAAATCGAGGCTGCTTGATGGGACTGACGAGGACAGAAGTTTAGCCCTGCAAGCCGAGCTGAGACATAGAGTGACGTCCTTTGTGCGTCTCATGCGCTCCTGTCAATCTAATTGATATTTCTTTGTAATTGCAGTGGACTAGACCTGTCAACGCCAGGCGATATGTAACGAACACAAGTAAAATTTCTGTTTCTTGCTAGTGGTTGCGTCCGCCAAGCTACTAGCGCGGCACCATACGACGGTGTCACGGGTGTCTTTTGTATTAAATTGCGCTATAATTGTTCTAAGCCTTTTAGCTTAACCTTATTCCTGGTATGCAGCCCGATACCAATCTCTATACAAAATACACATAGTGCCTCGGTATACAACACATACAGAGGGATGTAACCCTATCATAGACGAGCAACGGAACTTTCCTATTCTGTAGAAATGTCCTCACCAGTCACGAATAAGTTCTCCCCATTCGGCGACTTTGGATATCCAGTTCCTTGTCAATCCATTGAAAGATGAGCGAGAAACTCCTGGCCGTTTTGGTCTCACCTTGCGCCTCGAAAAGATACCCGCACAGGTGTTCGATGTTGGGAACCGCAAATCGCAATGCCAGCCAACTCCGACACAGAGAAATGACGGAAATCCGCTCAGTATTCGTTCAAGGGTACCGCAAATCCATCGTCGTTTCCAGCCGACAGCACGATCCCTGGATGCCAGACGTTCATGACCACCAAGGCAAATACCATCGGTATGCCGTCAAAGACATACTCGCACCACTCGTGGTTGTTGATGTACGTGTTCAAGCTGCTGCCTTCGCCGGAAGAGAACTCGACGATTCGGTAGACGATGCGGTACTGTGCAGGAAATCTCAGTCTCCAAACCAGACAAATTTTCCAGAGAGCATTTGACGAATACATACGGTGATCAAGAGCAAGGAGATTTGCACGGCGTGGACTCGCATTTTGGTTTCCTTGGACGTCTGGCCGCGAGGTATGACCCAGTCAAGCTTCCGCGTCAGTCGCACGGTCAGGGCGAAGAAGAAGACGATCAGTGCTTCTTGAAACACCACCCCAAACGTCACAATGTGAATCCCCGTCTTGGCCGAGTTTAGCGTCTTGCTCAGGGTCAAAAGGCCGCCACCGATCTGGATTATGAATGATCTGCATTGCAACGTCAGCGAGGGGGCGCTCGGTCTCGCAATCAGGAAGCTCCAGACATTATATCACAACAGACAAAGATCTTCCCCATGATGTTGCCCGCCAGCCCAAAGACCTTGGTCTTGGGCAGAAAACACCGGACCAGCCGCGAGATGATCATGTAGTCGAAGGCGTTGACAAAGATTGGGGCCAAAAGATTGAGGAGGAAAGACGCATCATACGCTCCTTTCTGGGTGGGATGCTTGGCCGACAGGAACCGGAAGGCAAAGGCTGCCGTCTCCATGAAGGCACCGATGACGACGACAAGACAAAAGAGTTGTCGGTGGCGAACGGCCTGGTATATGTGGACGACGGTAGTGCCCAGGAAGAGGATCGCGAGGATCAATGCTGCAGCGACCGACGGGCAATATGGCCACAGGTTCGAAGGGTCATTGAGGGCTAAAGAAGCGTCCGGTTTTCAGCCAAATTTGCACAATGGACGAGAGACGGGTCGATCAGCACTTACGGAGACATTTCGACGATGGCATTGTACAAGGACAACGTGTGCTTCGAGAGTCAGGGAGGTGGGAAGGTGTAGTCGGTCGGTAGATCGGCAAAGAGACAAGCTTTTTGTTCAACGTCTGTTATCCAGATTGAAAGAGGAGCTCCATGGTTCTCGGCGTCGACAGATCTCTTTTAAGAGGAGAGTGTTTCCCCTTCTGCCTGTCCTGAGACACAATTCCATCCGTAAACTGGGCCATCTGAAGGAACGACACCACCGCCGAACTACTCCCCCCAAACAGCGAGCGATTCGGCGACAAGCCACTGATAGCAGCTGAACCAAACCCCTGCGCCCCGTCAGGAACTATGCCTTACACCGCACCAAGTCCCGTCGTGCAAGCCCAGGTCCCAAGTCACAGCACGCGCGCTTGTAGGAGGCTGTGCAAAATGGGGAAATAAAAAGAGGAGAATAGCGCCCGTTCAGGTATTCCTTTCGAAATCAGCCTCTCTCGAGTGTTTTATGCTCGCCAGTGCGAAGAGAAACGGGAAAAGGCGATTGGATCGGTAAATGGAAGGGGAGGAGCATCTTCGACGTCGAGTAAGCAAACAATTCATTATTCGCGACGCATTCCCGCGTTGGGTCGTTGCCGCCAGCTAATAAGTGACAAGGGCTGGCCGCTTTTTATGCCGAACATGGCCCATTCCGCGATGGGAGGGTCCAGTTCGGTAGGATCAGGGGTAGCGGCTATGATGGGTGGCTCCGTTTTCGGTCGGCTAGTACTGTGGCAGTGCATCTCCCAATGCTATGTAACAGAGGTTCGGTATTGGGGCTTGTCTTGCAAATATGTCTGCTTCTGCCTTCCCACCGGAATAGTCCAGAACTCCCCTAAAGTGCCGAACTTGGTCGCAACGAGATTGTTTCCTCGGCGACATTTGAATGAGTTGCCTTGTTGGTGATCCAGAGGCCGCCAGCTCCCTCCGAGCTCCCTCCAAAATGCCAATGCTTCAGGTCAGCCGTCTTGACTTGTACGGCGCGTGGTCGGTGAGATTCCCTCACAGCCTGTGCCATCCACCCGAAATTTCCGGTCGGAGTATTCTCTTGGATCCACCTTGCATCTTCGACATTCATGCGACCGCTCAGGACTTTCAACCTGATGACCATTCCAAGCCAAAATAAGAGCAGGAAAGCTAAGAGAAGGAGTGTAAGGCCGGAGAGCATGAGGAGTTCCCATAGGATGTGCGTGCGCTGCGTCAGGCACCCTTGTGTTTCTGAGGAGTGCGCGGTGTTGAGGAGGTAGTTGTCGCCCCCTGCAACCATGGTCATTGAGTTGAGAGTCTGTTCCAGGATACCTCCAGTGTTGTTGGATGCAGGTGTGCCCGTGCCCTCGTATACCGAGCCTTGGAACATTTCGGCCCAGTTCTTGAGAGTGTCTTGTGAATGTATCATTTCCTGGATCGGTTGTAGGTAACCGTAGGTATCATCTAGAGTGCATTGGTAACTTTGCATGTGCTTCGTCACGTTACCATATGGAGTGATATCGACCGAGAACCGTACGTCGAAGACTGTGCCAACATTCTCTCCAACAGACGTATCGAGCACCACTAAGTGGGATGTGTTTCCGATCGAGGCGGAGACGGCATACGGAGTGTCGTACAGGAGATCATGTTGCTGTAGACTGGTCACTATGTCATTGACTGATACGTCCCAGGGATAATCCAGCTCAAGCGAATTCCTGTCGCAGTGCCATCCGCCAAGCAAGTCATTGGCGTCTGCACTGAAATTGATATCTCGATTTGCCTTTTTGTAGACTCCCTTCAGGCCGTCGTTGAGCAGGCTCGTCGTTTGCGCTTGGGATACGACCGTGTACGGCGCACCATTCCATGGCACCAGTTCAATGAGGGCACTCGAGACCACTAGGCCGGTACCGAACTGACAACGGTCGTGGACAGGCACTGACTTGATAAGAGCTGAAGTAAAATCCGAGCTCAGGTTCAGGAGGTAAGCAAAGATCATCAACAAGCTCAGCCATCCGCCTGGCAGTGTCTTGACCACACGCAAAGCATACAAAGAGTCGAAGCTTCCAAGCCAAGAAGTCATGTACGGCAGTGGAACCGTCCGCCGCTGGAGAAGTCTGAGTTTCGCGCGGACGGCCAGACATTTGGTCCCCAGAAGGTTAATGAGGATAAATGCAACAACGAAGAAGATACGAAAGAATAGCCGAACATCAGAGCTAGAATAATTGAGAAGAATCCTTGCCATGTCGACCGTAAGCCTCGGATTGTTTGGATAGGAAGAGGAGCCTGATGGAAAACAGTCGGCTGCGAAGAAGGCAAGTGCATCGTATTTCTAGGTGGCCGGCATGGTTCCATGGAGCACTGCCGACATAACCCTGTTAGGGCTGCATAAAAACTGACCAGTATTGTCGTGGAAATTCCAGAGTCCGTCAAAAGTCCCTCCTGTGTCTGGACCGAATGTGGCTTGCTGAGTCTTTGTTCTGGGCTGTTTTTAGCGAGAAAATCGACCGATTCGGCGACGTAGCCTTATGTTCGGCAAGGTTAATTGGTGTGTAGCAACCTACCATTAGTACCAATCTGGCCACGGCTTGCAGGCGAACCAATCTAGTCGGCCACGCCGTCTGTCTCTGTGAGTACAGTTTTTCATGGGTGTCAAGGGGTTGCGCGAATCTGCACCCGAGGTGTTTCTGGCCCTTTGCGATAGTCTGCCCTCGCGTGGAACAAAAGTGCCGAGTTCGAGTATAAATCTTGGGACCGTCTCGCTGTGTCGCGCGTGTCTCAGCCTGATCTTGGATGTGACCAAACTCTCGCCCCGGCTTCTCTTGCAAATCTAACCATGGCTTTTGCTCTAATGTCGAGCGCTGTTTTGAGCAGCCTTGCAGGTGTTGTGGTCGCCCATGTGAATGTCTTCCATGCCCGACAAGACGTGCAGACCACATCAGACCTTTCGTATTCAGCGTTGTATTCGTCCTGCACGAACTATGCGGCCACGTGCCCCCCTATCGTGAGCTGTGAGTACATCATGTCACTCCTTTACAAAGACACCCCTCGGGGACTAACTGCCACATAGCCTGCGTCGGCAACTTCTGCGCCTCCTGTGCTTCCCTGGGAGGTAGCGCGTTCATCTCATGTTGCGATCAAACCACGGCGGCCGATTGCTTCTCGTCGCTGTTGCTTGCTACCACGACGACCACCGACGATACCACTTCTTCAAGAGCCGGGTCCGGGTCAATCACAGGCACAGTATCAATGCCCGTCGACTCGTACTCGGCCAGTTGTTTGCAGGTCTTTTCCCTAATTGAGTCATGTGCTGCGGCGACTTCTGGCTTCACTTCCTTGGACGATGGTGATCAAGCCAGTTGCCTCTGTTACTCCGGCTCAGCCTATAACCCAGGCCCATTCGACCAGCTCCAGAGCGCATGCATTACCTACGCATCCACTGCAGATCCAAGCGGTCTTTCCGTATATCAGGCGGCGGCGGGGCTCTGTACTCGGGTCGGGAATGTGAGGAGCGCAACAGCAACCATCAGCATCACGGAGCCGCCAGCCCCAGCCCCTACCACGTCTATCCCTGTGGCTACTCACACACTGTCTTCACTTACCTCGAGTACTGCAACAACCTCAATCCCCGTCGCAAGCGGGGCTTCTTCCAGACAAAATGTGAGTACTTCTTCCGAGGGATATGCATCTTCTAACCAAAGGTTCAGGTTCCTGCGGGTTGGCTCCTGCTCCAACTATTTTGGTTGTTCTGAATCTCTTCCAAGCGTACAGCTGTTGGAGCCTACTCGAATGAACAGCTCGGTGCCTGAGGCTGGATGAGATTGGCTCATGCTCCATTGACAGTGCAGCGGATGGAATGAGAGAATGGACGGTACATCATATGGTGGTTATCTCGCGGTGTTTAACAGCAGACGAAGGAAGAGACCTTGTTCCCAATGATCAGGAAATCAGTTAACATGCCCACCCCTGCCTTGACGTTTGAAAAAGCCATAAGCGAGCACGGGTGCCGAGAAGTACCAAGTAATTAAAATGAGACGCTTCGAGTCTAAAATCGGATCCCGAACCTGACGACGCCAATTGCCTGCCACGTGATGAGAAACGTCCCGAACGTCAAAAGAGGGACTAGCTTGCCAATCCCCGGAAAATCTATATTCCGCCAAATGGCCCTGGCGATTCGGAAAATCCAAGTCGCTGCGCTGTTCTCCAGTCACCCAGTATCCATTATCCAGAGTCCAGGATATCCTCATTCGCAGCCCTTCTAACAAGCATCGCATCTGTACATCTCGTCGTCACAGAATGTTCGAAACCATCGATATCACAGTCGAGTTCACGTGGGTCGAGCTTCCCCCCCCTTCTGGTTGATCGCCCACTGATGGAGCCCAAGTGGTGGCCTAGAGATGCTCTTTGACAATGTGTCAAAACACTCCTTGACGCTTGCCAAAGACGCTGATGACGGGAAACCCCCTACTGTCGGATACCTGGTCAAGTACCTTTGCAGTAATCTGATGAAAGACTCGAGAAAAGAGCTGTTTGTCCTCGACGGCAATGTGTATGTGAGAGTCCCGTCGATACTGGAACCACAGCGCTGATACGGCCCACTGGAAGTCGACCAGGGATTCTCGTTTTAATCAACGACTCTGATTGGGAACTCGAGGGCGAGGACAAATACGAACTCGCCAACAAAGACACTATACTCTTCGTTTCTACTCTCCACGGTGGCTGACCAGTGGACCCGATCACTATACAACAGCCCACACTGTTGAACTTATGTCATGTCGCATAGATGATACCTTACGTCGAACACATGGCCGTACAACTCTCGCAACTTCCGCTCCAAACAGTCTCGCGGCAGTCCCCACCACATCACACCACATCGTGCATCCTCACCGAGAGGTTCTCAGAGTCTTCTGGTGTCTTGTACCCAGAGGCTGGTTCTGGCGTACTTCTCCCAGTCCTCGGACTAGCGAGGCCACTGCCCAGGCCTGGGATCGGGGTGGCGAATCCGCTGGGTGGCGCGGGCGCCTTGATGCCTTCCGGCGAGGCAGGAATGATCTCGGGCGGAAGGTTCGGAATTTTTATCCGCTTTGCTTCATTGTTGTAACTGGCGGGGATAATCTGAAACGGTTGTCAGTGTTGGTCTCGAAGATTCTAGTGTTCAGAAATCACCTCGATTATCTCGTCTCGTGGGAACGATAGGAAGGGTATGTCTGGAGCATTACATGCCATCAGATATCCGTAAAGCACACGGAGGACGCTTTCGTGTGCAATGATGAGAAGGTCGTTCTGCTCCCTTTCCAGTTCAAGAATGATGGGCTCAAGCCGAACTGCAACATCGTGGTAAGACTGTTATTGTCAGCGCAACCCAATGCATCCAGACCAAATCGTCCCTCACCTCTGCTCTAGGGAATCTGTGATGGTACGGGTCCAGATCGTGCTTCACCACCTCTTCCGGATATTCCTGGCGAATCCTACGCTCCGATTTCTTTTCGCACACGCCAGGATTAAGCTGGCTCATTTGGGACCTTTGCCTCACTTTGAACCCCTTGTCTTGTAGGTATGCTGCGGTTTCCACGGTCCTGCGTCTCGTAGAAGTCCAAACGATGAGTGGTTTCAGCGGCGTGTCAATCCCTCCCTTCTCGATCAAGGCCCGTCTCTCCTCTTCTCGATGCTTGAGCAACGTCTCACTCATTTTCTTGGCGTAATCCTTACCCTGGGGTGAAAGCCGCGCATCGGCTTTGAAGGATTCCTCTTCCAAAGTGGTGCCCGCACGAGCAAAATAGGTATGTCGCGATTTGATGTGGAGGTTCAACAGATAGAACACAATTCGATGTGACAAGTAACCGAAGCTCGTGTTATTGACCACTAGTCTCTCCCCCGCGTTGATCATCTTGATCCAGTCGAGGTCCGGCTCCTCCATGGTCTCGAAGTGTGGAATCTTTGCAGTTACTCGGTTCAGATAATGTTTGACTGCTTCGGCCTCGGGCCAACCTATGTAGTCGGGTGAGGAAATTTTGACACTGCGGACGTTCTCTTCAATGATGCGCTGGTCGTCGCAGCTTGACTCAATGAACAGACACTTGATATTGTGTTTCGCGAATTCTTTGGCCAGTGACCTGCGACCAGCAGACAGGGGGTTGACTGCGTCATAGATGGCGATCTGACCGTTTTCATGGTTGAGGAAGTGGTAAATATCCTCTCTGCACTTCTTGAGGATCTTCTGCCTCAGCAGTACCGACGATGCCGATGCGTTGACGAAGAAATAATCATCTGGGACATCCTTTCCTGGACCTACAATAGCTCTGCGATAGTCTCCTAGGTGAAAGATCCGGGTTTTAACACCTAGCCATCGTAAATAGCGAGCTAGTGCCACCGAGATGTGAGTCTTGCCGCGAGCTGGCAGCCCTACTGTAGTAATGGCAATCCGACCAGCATGGAACAGTCGTCCGGACTCGGTGCTGTAGAGCTGGGCGGGAGCGAGTTCGCTCTTTTCTGGGAGATCATGTATTGCGTCGACAAATGTGCTCGACTTGCGTCGGTAGCGAGGTGAATTGACCGCCGATTCGGCGGTTAACAGAGTATCCATGGTGAACAGTGAGGGCTCGCTAAAGAGTCCCAAGTAGGATGATAAGTCACAAAAGCCAGGCCTGGAGTATGAAGAGTCGCGCACGGTCCTGCGGATGTCTCTGTTCTCGTTTAATGTTCGGTCCCAGATCGGATGTGTTCCTTGACGACCTGCCAGCTGGAAACGCGGAATGCCTTCTCGTTGTTTCTATACATCCATAGTCAGATACTAGCCAGATACTTTCATGAATATCGATGTCCGATCTAATAGGCCGTTTCGATAAGGATGAATGAATGACTGTCCTGCAACTGCGCAACGAAAGCAAACCGGGTCGGTGATAAGGCAAGAAGAAATATGGGGTGGAGGTCCGAGGTTGTTGCCGTCCGATGATAGCTTTCTCCACATTGCCTCTCATTGGCTGAATATATTAAAGCAGCAGCTAAGCTGAAGTCCTCGCGACGCCGCTTCTCCATTGGCTGACGACTTCACTTGGCACGGGTTGCCTGCGGTGGACTTGCCTAGTACGGAGTTACAGGCCAATTCTTCATAGATTTCCCTGCGCCTGCAAAAGTCGAAGCTCCAACAGACACCAGATCAGCGCAGTCACGAGCATCTTCTGCCCTTCAATCTTCCTCCCCCTCCCTCTCCAATAACCTGCTCGATATTCCCGTCCTATCTCTCCTTGTTTTCGCAAAACCAGACGGTTGCTAGTGCGTGCCGAGGTGCTGCACTTCGATCCTGAAAGATGGCGGTCGTGGTCGAGGAGAAATCATCATCGACATCTGTCTTGTCGTTCTTGACAGACAATGCCATCGCCGCAACCATTGCAGACTCTTACTCCGGTCTTTCGGCTAGGAGGAAGTTGTTAGGCCTTGAGAATCCTGGAACAGTCGACAATATCTCGCGCGAAGTCCAAAAGGATGTTCTCCTGTCTAACTTCATGTTCTCCGGCTTGCGCTGTGACTTGCAAAAGGTCTTCAGCATAAACCCTCTGTTTCGCCTACAACATGGCTTCGCCATGGGCTCCCAAGCTCTACCGCCCTGGCAACTAATGGCGTTGTATGGCAACTCTGATGTAAGTCTTCCTTTGCCATTTGGCTGATGATAATGAATCATGAACCTTGACTTACCGGTTTCAATAGGTTTTCATGCAAGCTGCTTACTCGAGCGACCGGTCTTTGACGGCCTGGGGAAACCTTAGATGGTCTCCACGATTCGTCACCAAGACGCAGACTTCGATTGATCCGCGACAATCCCAGACAATGGTACAAATCGAGAACGAGTATACGGGTAGCGACTTTTCGGCGTCAGTCAAGGCCCTCAGTCCATCAATCATGGAAGGCGGTGTCACGGGTATTTTCATTGGAAGCTACCTGCAATCAATCACACCAAAGCTTGCACTGGGACTCGAGGGTGTATGGCAACGACCCGCCTTGAACAGCAAACCTGAGACTGCGTTGTCATACTGCGCAAGATACAAGAGCACCGACTGGATTGCTAGCGCACAATGGCTGAGCCAAGGCTCGTTGGGAGCTACATACTGGAGACGGTTGACCGACAAGGTCGAGGCAGGTGTTGATTGCCAACTACAATTTGCCCCTGGCTTCGGAGCCGGCATGTTTGGGGGACCGCGACGAGAAGGAACAACAACCGTGGGCCTCAAGTATAGTTTCACTAACTCAGTCTACCGCGCGCAAGTCGACAGCACTGGCAAGTTTGGTGTGGTACTGGAGAGGCGTGTTGCACCTCCGGTAACATTGACCTTTGCCGCAGAAATCGACCAGTGGAAGGTGAGTTTGAACCAATATTCCATAAGCCAGTCCCCAATCCCTTGCAAGACTCATGCTGACGTTCTTTCAGAACACCCACAAGCTTGGTGTGGCTGTCTCACTGGAAGGTGCTCCAGAAGAACTGCAAGAGGTCATGGAGCGCCCGGAGAACCAGAACGCAATCCCACCGCCAATTTAGCGCCTGCGCGTGGTATAACTTCAACAACCTTCGACGATGTTTTACTACCTCTCCTCTTCACTCTCAAGCACACGTGCCCTTGACAACGCCGGAGCACAAAATGGGTCTCATACATTGGCGCAGTGAGCAGCTCACGGAGGCACATCCAAGAACTCTCCACAACCACCAGACCTTGTTCGCGGCCAGTGACTCTGCGAGGTCGTGATCCTACCCTATTGTTCAAGGGACCAAAGAGGAGTGTTCTACCTGTTCACTTTTCTCTATGTATCTGTATGTACGGGCAGAAAGACCATGACGAAGTTGGTGGGCGAGACGTGTTTGGTCTAGGATGGCCACCCTCGCTGCATGAGATTCGACCACGAAATCTATCGATACTGCATAATAGAAGAAAAAGGGGGCCCTGTATCAATAAAACCAGATGCTGGAGTTTTTGTGACTGCTTTGAAAAGTTGCCCCTGCTCAATGACCCAAGACCCGTCTGTTTGTACATTGGCAAAGGTTAATCCCTTCTATAGGCTTCGACAAGTGTGTCCACCGGCGGTTCGATGACTCTCCTTGACCGTGCATTTTTGCCTTCGACTTCTGCCGTCAGTGCCCAGCCTTACCTTGGTGCCTGTAGTTTGATGCCTGTCTCGATAACATGCTTGCCGCGGGGTTTGGAGTCCAGCAAGTTCTGGTGACCCGTCGTCGCGAAGAAACAGAGGGAGACTGATTCCAGGCAAAGGGAATCTAGGAAGGAAATTCTCGATTCAGCTGGTAGCCAAATGCAGCCTCTGTCCCAGGCTGGACAGCACCATCGCTCAAAGCAGAAGATGACAGCAGCAGCCAGACGAATCAAGGAACGGAAGGGGAGGGAAGGAGATATATACAGACCGCCTTTCTCACCTCCGACAAGGCAGGACGGCTTAGCGAGACGATTGTCATCCGTGAGGCGTCTTCGACACAGCCTGATGGATGCGATACCGGGGAGGGGGGGGGGTAGTTTGACCCCTGGCACCAGCCCACCCTTCGGGTATTCGTGCAGGACAGGCTTGTGTCCGAGCTGTAAAATGCGAGGGCATGTTGTCTGAATAATTCGCACCAATCTAGAGTAATGCCAATATATTGACGTGAATTGTTTTGGTGTTTTGGGAAAGAAGGTGGGAAGTGGAAGCAAGGGATGGGACAGACCCGGGTAAAGGATCCCTGTGTTGGGCGAGTCCAGAAGGGACAAGCGGGCCGTCCACATATTTTGACCCTTGATGGAGGATGGACTCATCCTTTTCCGAAGTCCAACTCACGCGGTAGTTGGTTGATGCAGCTGTGTGGGAACGGCGAATGACTGATGCATTCAAGTGTACGCGGTAGACGAGGTTGCATGCATTGGCTGGCCAGAACAGGGCCGACGTCTGCCTCGTCCACAATTGCGCTCGTGCATGTTGCGCTAACCAGAGTAGGGAGGACTGTATGTTCCCACTGGTCTGGATGACGCCCCTTGCCTCAGTAGTCTTCTTCAACAAATCTTGCTGCAGTTCATGCTCGACTTGAATAGGAGGGCAGGGATGTGAGTGATGATGCATCGGGGGAGATGAGTGACTGGTGTGGCTGGGCTAGAACAAAAGCGGTTGGGAACTCTGGGTCAAAGCTGAAGAGATGCGACATGATTCTTGGGGGACTTTGGGTCCTATTATCGGAGCTGTTGAACCCTGTTGGGGCACGTTTGACATTCGATAGCCTTGTATAATCGTAGGAAGGAAGAACAAGGTACGAGGTACTAGTACCCCATTCAATGGTGGTCCACTCAGGCTGAACGAAGTTCGAAGGGGCTTACTCGTAGACGGAATTGAATCTGCAAAGGTCGAACGGACGAACCACACGGATGTCGGTACAACCTCATGTTTACCCGCATTAAGTTTAGACGAATCTGCAAGGATGAAGAGAGTGAGGCGAGCTGCGGGTGACAGCTGAGGTGCATGAAGGGCACTTGTGAGTCGTGAGACGGGTAAATGTGACCGAAAAACGATTCAACCCTTCGAAGAAGAATCCTGTAACGAGTACGAGGCATGGCGGTAAAGCTCTCGAGCTGTTCAGCCTTCCTGCTATATTGGTTCGAATGGATACGATCAAATCTTGGTGATAGTGGCCTCGTAGCACAGCAGGCCTGTTAGCCCTCTAGAGGCAAAGCAATTTTGTTCATGCACATCATCCGTGGGTAAGTGGACGCAGAGAGTCAGGAGCTGGTGTCATGATTAGTCTGTCCGGATCCCAGATCGACAAAGGGATCATGTGTGCAACACCAACCTTTCCCGTCTTGCAATAGGAAAAGGGGGGGATGCTGGATGGCAAATGCGGCTGAGCATGTGAGTGGGTAGATTTTCATGGTACGCCTTGGTCAGCCCGACTGCTCTCCTTGTATTCTTTTTTGACTGTCTCGTGCTTTTGTTTCGAATGCTGATCTTGCGCCAGGTGCCTGTTGGTGGTTTCAGAGTTGGCCTTGAACAGCCCATCGTGGTGGTGGCAAGGCTCGGACCTGAGCGAGCGCGCTGATATTATTGTTTAATCTCACCAGACATTTTTGTTCCCTCACGCGGCCACCACATTCCCGCGCCATGGGTCATGGTGCTTCTGATCTCCTGTGCTAGCGACTGTTATTCGCGCCGACCAAGGATATTGGGTTGTTTTGGATTTTCTGGGAATTGACACAAAGCATAAGGAACAATTTTCCATATTCCCCAAAAAGTCAAAGACGGTGGTATGGGCTCCTGTCTCCATGGATGAAAAGATCTGTTCCAGTCTCGCATTGCTGGCTTGAATACCGCACTTGGTACGCGAGGGCAAGATCCCCTTTTTTCCCTTTAAAGTTCCGGAATGCTCTAAGCGTATGCTGAATGACGTTTTGGCATGTGTGTCCGTAGCAAATTAGTCCTTGGCCCGGGATCAACCATGCTGATAGGACAGGTCTGTCGAGTGCGAGCCGTTGCACCCATGTTGCCCGCAAGCCTGGTAGATTACCTGGCCCGTGCCATGCCTGCTACTCTGTCGGGTCTCCCTCGAGCTTCTCTATGAGTATGATGAATTGCAGGTGGTCAATTTGTGGGATCTGGCAGGACGGCAAGAAGAGCCGTGGCTTTGATCGTGCATTCGATGCAGGGTGCGGTAACACCCAACTAGCATGAAAAAAACCATGTTGTGTCACCCTGAAGAGAGAGAGAGATTCTGGCTGCAAGAAGGTAGGCGCCGGCGAGGACGGGTGGTGAGACCAACAAAGTCATGGATCAACAGGCGAGAACGGTGATTCATTGGCCGTGTCGCCGGAGGGGAGTGACCAGACAACCTGTAAGAGCACGTGGAGGGAGGGGGGCGTGTTTTTGCCCAACTTCCGTGGCAAGCTGTTTGAGAATGGTTACTGACAGCACTTGACCTTTCACAAGAAGCTGGGTATGTGTGGCTGGTCAATGCTGCTCTCAGGTCCAGGGCCGGGGGTGGGCTTGCTCGCAAACAATAACTTGGAGCTTAGCTGGAGGGGCAAGTCGACGGCAGCCCGGGGGGAGTCGAGTGGATCTGGATTCCTTGCGGGCGAGCCTAACAGGCGATTTGGTGCGAGGTGAATGGGCCCCAGTTAGTAGAGGTTAAACGGAGATGGATCCCAGCGTAATGGAGCCATGATGCAGTATAGCTGGCGGTAGGGTGGCAGGGCCTTTGACAAGGGCATCATCTGACCTGCGACCACTTTTTTTCCTCGTGCCTTTATTGACTGTCAATGGCTTTTTCTGGGTTCTGATGCCCGCTCTGGGTCTCGCCTATTTCCTCCCAACCTCAGTGCTCTTTGTGTCGTCGTGCTCTGGTTCCCACTGGCTATGATCCGTTCGAACTCTTGACCCTTTCGACCCCCAGTCAGTGGCCAAGGAAATAAAGGTGGAAAGAGGAGAGGATCCCTCGTGGTCAGCATCATCGGACATGTGACGGAAAAAGTTCTTTGCGGATGATGGGGACGTATGTAACTTGTATTCGTGTTGGACTGGGAGGGGTGATCTCTGGTGAATCTGATTGTTCCGATACGAATTGAGCCATTGAGCCATTGAGTCAGGGGAGAAACTGACAGTGACCTCACCTCTGAGGCTTGGAACAGGAGTTCGAGATTTAACGAGAACGGTTGACAACGCAGCTTTCACCAGCAATAATAGTTTGTGCATGTTGCATGCGTGAGTGAAGGGAGGGTTGGATGAATAATTGGCCCCCCCTCCGCTGGTGCCTCTGGCTGCCTGCCCCTCTAGGCCCCTCTAGGTCTCTAACTCGTCTACTCGTAGGTCGTCCTGGCACTGCGCCTGCATCTAAACTCACGCGGCACCTGCACCTTAAGTTAGATGCGCTAAGCTGCCCCAAGTAATAATCCAAACTGCTAGGTACGGCGACCGTGGGCATCCTGAGTCCTTGACTTGTGAACCGCTGGTGAACTTGAACTTAACCAGTTAACGGATTCTTATTATTATTATTCCCTGCGTCGTCTCCTGCGCTGCACTTTCCTCCCCTTCCCTCGACCTCATTTCTGACTGACCCAAAACTGAAATCACCAAAACTGCGAGACTGCAAAAGTTCCCTGATCTTTGAAAGCCCTTCTCTCGCCCCCCTTCGAACTTCAACTTCCCCGTCCTTGACCTAAATCCATCCATTTCGTCCTTTTCAACCCACCTATTTTCCTTCTCCCAAGACGCCCTATTTTCCCATCCTTAACCCAACGCTCCGTACGCTCAACTCTCTCCACAGAGGTAACCCTCCTTTCTCTCGATATCCTACGGTAGAGATGCTTCCATCTCACTCCCTTCTTGATCAGCTGGTCTAACCAAACATCTCCAGCAACCCCGGTTTCATCATAGCGGCGCGAGTTTCCACACCTCATTTCGAAAGCCTCACCAACTACGCAAAGTGGGGAAATTAGCGCTTCGTCTGTCAAACCCAACCCAACTCTCCTCCCTCCTCCTCCTCACCTGCATCGCATACCTATCCCTCGTCTTCATCCACCTCGAACCATTTCTTCCTCTCGAGAACTCGATAACGTCTGCCCTCTGTGGTCATTGCCGCTTTGACCTACTTCGAATCCAGGCGCTGTCCGACATTCCTTTTGCTCTCTTTCTCATCCTCTACGCCGCTCCCTCTTTGCGCCTCTCCTCTTAGGGCTGAGTTTGCTGTCCTTCCACATCCACGACCCCGTCGCCAAGGTGGATTCCAGACACCCTTAGTGCTCGACTATGTCACAAGCAAGGCCTGGTGGAGTGTTCTCTGGTTTGCGCATGGGTGGTACGTCCCCTTGTGTTACTTGACAAAATCACAAACGTAGCAACCTTCTCGAAGCACGTGCGCTGACACATTCTTGCAGAAGTGGTGCGTGAAAAGGTGCAGGATGGCCTCACCGGTGAAACAAGAGAGATGCAATATACCCAGTGCAAGATTGTTGGCAATGGTTCGTTTGGTGTAGTCTTTCAGACGAAGTTGTCGCCCAGCGGAGAGGATGCTGCGATCAAACGGGTGCTTCAAGACAAGCGGTTCAAGGTAAACATACGTTCCCTCGTCCCTGCGTTGTGGTCCAAGTACTAACGGACGCCAGAATCGAGAGCTGCAGATAATGCGGATCGTCCGACACCCCAACATCGTCGAGTTGAAGGCCTTCTATTATTCCAACGGCGAAAGGGTATGAGTGTTGCTCCCATAACTGCACTTTGACGTTTGACTGCGAATTCTAATACAACTTCGATAACAGAAGGATGAAGTCTACCTCAACTTGGTCCTCGAGTACGTCCCCGAAACCGTCTACAGAGCCTCTCGATTCTTCAACAAGATGAAGACCACCATGCCCATCCTGGAAGTCAAACTCTACATCTATCAGCTGTTCCGTTCGTTGGCCTACATTCATTCTCAAGGGATATGCCATCGAGATATCAAGCCCCAGAATCTCTTGCTCGATCCGACGACTGGAGTGCTCAAGCTGTGCGATTTTGGCAGTGCAAAGATCTTGGTGGAAAATGAGCCCAACGTCTCATACATTTGCTCTCGATATTACCGTGCCCCAGAGCTGATCTTCGGCGCAACGAACTACACAACCAAGATCGGTGCGTACATTTCTTGAATCGTTGTGGATGTACAAAACCGGTATACTGACTAAAAGCAGATGTCTGGTCCACTGGCTGTGTCATGGCAGAGTTGATGTTGGGTCAACCCTTGTTTCCCGGCGAGTCGGGCATCGACCAACTTGTTGAGATCATCAAAGTGCTCGGCACACCCACCAGAGATCAGATTCGCACCATGAATCCAAACTACATGGAGCACAAGTTCCCTCAAATCAAGCCCCATCCTTTCAACAAAGTCTTCCGAAAAGCGTCCCCCGATGCGATTGAATTGATTTCGGCTCTGTTGGAATACACGCCAACGCAACGATTGTCGGCCATCGATGCGATGTGTCAGCCATTCTTTGACGAATTGCGAGATCCAAATACTCGTCTTCCCGATTCACGCCATGCTGGTGGTGCTTCACGAGACCTTCCACCACTCTTTGATTTCTCTCGGCACGGTTCGTGACCCAACCAGGATTGTCCCCTTGATTGATTGTATGAGACTAATTGGTCAAACAGAGCTTTCGATTGCACCTCACCTCAACAATAAGCTTGTCCCACCGCATGCGCGAACTCTTCTTGCATCTCGAGGTCTAGATTTGGACAACTTTACTCCCATGACAAAAGACGAGATGATGGCACGACTTGATTGATTTGAGGCTCTGCCAAAATTTGTAACGACATGACGCCGAGGAGGATTTTGTGCGTTGACATGTCCATCATTGCATGCATGTTTCGGTTGGTGACCACTCCAACATGCGACGAGAAACTCCTACGGGTAGCATTCCAGTCATCATGTGTCTACATGGGTATCTTAGCGCAGGAGCAAAGATATCTTGTCACGAAAAAGCAACGGGCTTTTTGCATGCAGGTCAGCAAAATGGGCTGGGCTGGCGGTTCGCTGGTTGACAACCCTACAACAAGGGATGAGTATGAGCTGAGCGTTTTACAAAAAAAAAATTCGGGGACCTCTTCAGGTCTGGCTAGGAATGTGTGCTCTACCATGAGGTCCATCATGTCTTGAGCCTTACGAAATGAACTGGGAGGGTTGAAATGAAGGGGCCGGGAGGCTCACACGACTTTGGCAGCTGGCTATTGTGCTCAGAATATGCAACAGGAAGCGTGCAAGCTGTGCGTGCGTATATTGCTACTACGTCCGCGTACACCTCACGGAAGAATGGGGAGGCAATGCCTTCTTAGACGATTGGACCACAGAAACTCGAGGGCTGGTTTTGGTCCTCAACATCAGTCTGTAATTTTTTCTCAAAAAGATAGAAATTGTGCTCTAACCCATTACCACCATTTGACCCTGCATCCGCCACTATACAAAGCTGTTTCAGACAGAAGCCAGACTGCCAGACAGCCGTCACAGCCAGACAGGCCTCGTGTGCATGCGGAGAAATTGCCAAGGTTTGGTCCAACTGCTCTCGCCTCACCCCCAATCGGGAAACAGGGTGATGCCGCCCTTGCTCACCCCCAGCTCGAGCCGCGTGAGCGATCACCCTTGACTCACTGGTTGGAGGTTGTGCTGAAGAGCCCTGCGGGCAAGTGATAACCTCACAAAGCAGCGTCGGTTCCTGGCATCTCATGGGTCGTTTTACTCAAGCAGATCGCGAAGTCACATTTTACTCCCCTCAGTCGTCTGGAAGGTGGTTTCCGATTGTCGCTTCTCTCCTCTCTCTACATCTCTATATCAACGCTCGACGATTGCAAATATCCTTCTACAATCCCGTCCCGCCTAAGAATTAACGACGTCTTTCCATCCTCGAAAGGGCGCGACCTTTGAGAGAGGCCGCTGCGAAGAAGGAGCTCACCAATGTCTACTACTCATCTCTATCCACGATACCTACCGAGTTGGACCAGGTTACTGCATTCGTGAACACTATGCCTCCGTCACGGAGAGCGTGACACTGGGATCAACTCCCAAATGCCAATACCTGACTCGAGTCGCGACAAGCCATTCACGAACACCGATACAATCCAGTGGTCCTGTTAAGTCTCACACTCCGCCGCAGACTGAGCGATTGACGGCATGTCCAGTGTGCGTCAATGGCAGAAATAGCTCATAAGAATCGAAGCTCAACATATATTCAAATGAGGCTGCTTGGGTTGCCGACACACACCGCTGCGGACGTTGCGTCATGTTCAGGGCACAAGCTGCTGAAACCCCCTGAAATCTGGTAGGATCGGCCGCGAATTGATCACCGACCCGGATTCTGCCTTGCGGGAGGCTGACGCGGCGACCGAATCCGCTGGAAGAACAAAAGCAGGCAGTGGAGGCGGCGGCGTGGTCAAGGAGGAGTTGCTTCGGGGGACGACAAGCATAAACATCCAAGAATGCCGGCGGTCCCTTCGATCTGTAGATCCAGGCCCCAGTGCTTCTACCTGGAGATGACGGATGTCCTGATGATGAGAACGCGAATAAGTTCGAAATCCTCATTCTTCAGTTACCACTGGCGGCGAAGCGACTGCGCCAACTACGGCAAGAACTATTTGGCTCCTGTGTTCAGCTTTCCCCGATCAAGAGAAGCATGGCTTTCAGCACCCTAATGAAATGCAGAATGTCTTCCATCGTTGCGCCTTAACGATTCTCATATACAACACAGCATTAGTACAACTACGCGCAGAGGTTTTTCCTCCGCTTCTTGTCAGCCTACATCATCTGCCTTAAATGCTCTCTTGAAATACCCTCCTCACCGACATTGACTAGTACAACCGCCGTCCTTCTTGCCCATAACCTCCCGCTCAGGACTCTCAGACTCTCTCAGCCCTTTTCAAGGCTATGCCTGTGCTGGGACGCCAGGTATTGGCGACCGCTAGAGTGAAATCGATCTCTCTGCATCATCCGAGTCAGAGTTATCCCTTCAGCCCGCGCTCTCAATTCCTCGATATCTTTATCGACGGTGAGAGGACGCGCAGTCCTTGCCCGACTCGGTTCTTTTGCTCTCTATCCATCTGCCGAGCATCTCATCTACTCGATCACCAAATCTCCCTGTACAGCTCCGCTGTTTGCCTATATGGCATGCTCCAATGACCTCCGCGCCATGGCTTGAATCTATCCCTATTTGTCGGATAATCGCTGTTAAGGTGGGCTGCCTCACCGAGCATACAGCGAGGTACGGGCTTGGATGAAAATGACCGGGCGGTCGCCGCAAAAGCCCGTCAATCGATTTCCTTGACATTGAGTGGACCATCATTCAGACACTGCTAGAGACGTGGAAGCACTATCTCCATAGTGGAAAAAATGGTGTGTGAATCTCTCCTTACATTATATCCAGGTAGGTGCCCTGGGGATCAATCATAGGGCCAAAGAGAGGAGACAATGTATCGAACTGTTTGATTTGTCTTATTTCATCGGTGGGATTATAGCCCTGCGCCAGAAATATGAGTATCTCATATTCTATCTACTTTGCTTCGAAAGCGTGCAAAACAGAGACAGACCCTATCCTGGCGCCATCCTCTCCGTTCACTCTCATCCCTCCCCACGACTACAAATAAATGCCGCCTTTCCGTCTGAAGATTCCAATTGCAACAACAAATCATCGAATTGGGTGTCATTCTCAAGATCTAAAGAACTACCTTTCTCCACAGGAATCTCCATCGCAGTACGAATCGTTCGACCTTCAATTGCTTCAGCCTCCGGGAAAGGATCAGGCGAAGCCGAACGGCGAGTCAGCGGAATCTCTCTCATGATCTCTCGTACCATTGGCTCGCACAGTTCTCCCTGCTCGTCTGGAGGTCGGGTGTCGATGCAGCTTCGAATGACGGTCATGGAGGTTTGGCCCGATATGGTTTCTATCATACTGCTAAGCTCTGAAAACTGAGCATCTGCCTTTACTCTGTCCATTAAAGATGTGGAGCTGCTTGAGTCTTTCGGTGTGCCTGTTGCCCCTAGGAATATATCTTCCAGCACACCACTCCGAGGCTGATGTCCAGACGGTTCGACCAATCCTGGCAACTTTCCGGAAGTCGACCCGCGAGACATGGCAGCGGCGTGCTCTAGACGGGCCCCTCACAAGCTTGTCGAATTGGAAATCAGACAGTCTCTTCCGGCCTGGATCACTCTGGACAGCAAGCGTCGCAAAGCTGCTGGGGCAGAGATTCAACACTTGTTGAGGACGACAGATCAGGGCCATCAAAAGGCCCTTCAGCAGAAGTATTTGATTGTTCCGCCATGGTGTTGTTAGTACTGGGAATATTGGTGGAAGCTATCCAATGAACAACGTGACGGACATTCAAGCAAACGCCACCAGAAACTGTGACGACCTCTTTATCTTCATAAGGCGTTTATCAAAAGGCTTTGGACGATGACGAACAAAGGTTGATCAGGCCACATGAGTATGTGGAGTAATCAGCCACTGATTTCTGCCAAAGGCGAGGCTGAGGATGCAGAGATTCCCGGCAAGTTCAATTCATTTCTGCCAGTAACTTGAAAGAGACGTTCTGCCGCGCGCTAGGATATGAAACATGACATCGGTGCAACCGCTTCCAGAGGATCGAGCTCTCCTTCCGCTTCATAGCAACAAAGCTACCTCTGAAGAATTTTCTAAAATCGCCTTTCCTGGCCGACCTTCGTGGAGGACTTCTCTACGGTCGCCCGCTTTCCAACTTTGCCCAAACACTATCTACCATAAAGAGGCCGCGCCAGAATAGCAGAAACTGTGGGGAAAGGACCAAACATTCCGCGAGGCCGTCAACGAGAGAAGATCCTTACTCGACGAGCTTGTGATCTCTTCGAGGCGTCTGTGCAACCTTTGATCACATTCACAGTTTGGTCTAAGCTCCCGAGTCGCACTCGAGCTTTTCCTCGACTCACTCCCTAGTCCCACCCAAGCGTTCCTCGATCTCAAGCTCAGAAATACTTCACATTCAAAACTCGGTAAAGAAATGTTTGACCTCTAATTCTCACCAGCGTCGATGATGGATCCCTTTGTTGTTTATATCCTCCTCGATTGACGCCCATTGGTCTTGAAGCCCACTTCAAGGTGGGTTGTTATCATACCCAGATGCATCCCTGCAACAAAACAAGTAGATAACGTAGTCAAGCTAGACCGCTCTTAAATGCATCAATTTCCCCCTCAACGCATAGACCAATACTTGCCAAATTTGAACCTCTACTCCGTGACAAAAATAGTCGCTTTTCATCAGCACAGGGACTCTTGCCATCACAGAATCGGGCCGTCCGAACAAGTCACTTCGGGAAAAACAGTATCGAGCCCACTCCAGAAGAAGGTAGCGGGGCTAACATTACGCCCAAAGGAACCCCAGACCCCGTCGAGATCGTGGATGGGGTTGAACAGATTGGGCTCAAACATGTCCGACGCGGTCTGCGTGTGCTTCATCGGATGGATCGAGGTGGACGAACCAGACGGAACAGAGGCGAGGTTTGTTGCTGCGGGAACGGGCGAGTGGAAGAGGTCGGCTAGAGACGTCCCTGCACAGCTAGACTTCAGGACGTCGAGCATTCGCCTGGTGACTGGAAAATGAGGCTGCACGGCCTCCAAGCTCTTGACCAGCGAGCGGATCCACGTCTGATCCCGTCGGCTCACCGCATCTGGCCCGTGCTGTGTTCGCTGAACATGGCGGATCAACGCGGTCGCTCCCACCACGGCGTTGTCGAGCATGATCGACGGGATCTTTTCCACTCCAAACGCCTCGCGATATGTGACCACCAGCCGGGCAATGCGGAGCGACGCGTGATAGATGGCATTCCCAGAGTCCCTGGACATGACGTCTGAGACGCCGTCGCCCGAGATCTGCGAGTATCTGCGTTTCCGAACATGGCGGGGTCGGGCCTTTGCCTGGCTCAGGAGAATTTGGACTTTGCAATACTGCGTGTGCAAGCCGTAGCCCGCCATGTCCAAGTTGGTCAAGTGTTTTTCGTCGTAGACCAGTTCAGGCGGGAGGTTGTCGTACCAGGCTTGCACTTGGGCACAGAGGCTCTGCAAGAGTTGCGAGGACGAGTCTGAGGGGTCGCCGCCGCCGCTGTCCTGATTGTTGTTCAGAACGTGGGATATCTGGCACATGGGCACGCATAGTCCGAGCCAGGCGTTGAGAAGTGGAGAATCCGACCGACGGCGCTCGCGGCACCGTGCGGCAGCAATGTCCATGATGGACGCCGGGATGGAGCTCGGCCGGCCTAGGTACAGAGTCCAGACACCTTCGTAGGTGATGCAGGCAGACAGGAGGGAGTATGCTAACGCGCTCTCTCTGGCCGTCTCTTCGTCCATCTTCCCGTCCGTATCGCCATTGCGGTCCGCCAGCTCATGCAGACCCAGGTCAGAAAGCATTCGGCACGCGATACCTGTTAACGGCTTAAGTATACCGGAAGCTTTTTGAGGGAAAGGCCGCTGGTGTCTCGGCGGTCGATGTGGGCAATGGATGAGCACTCACCACAGAATATCCACCCCGGTCGATCGTTTCCCTGGGTCACTTCGTATTCACTGAGAAGCAAGAACCCCTGAAGGTTGGCAGGCGTTGGGTCCTGCAGAGCCCCCAACACCTCGTTTTTGGCCAGCTGGGCATATTCACGTCCGAGGGAGCGCACCGCGCTCGACGTCTGGAGCCGGGTCGCGCACGCCAACATGGTGTATTCGAGAAAGTCACTGTACCAGCGACTGTGAGTGCCCGGCTTTCGGTGCCCAGAAAAACATTCCTTGTCGACAATGTCGACCCATAGTGTCTGATACTTGAAAAACGACTGGATCAAGTTATTTCTCAGCTGAGGCGAATTGGCACCGAGATCGATGCCCAGCGTCACCACTTCGTCCGCACAAGCAGTCATCGAGCTGTCCGCTGAACTCTCAACCGGAGACCCAACATGAGGATGGGATGTCAAACCGAAGAAGCTCGATAATATGTCGTCGGATCCTTTTTCTCGAGGACTTCGGGCGTGGACTGGATAGAATATGTTCGAGCGTCGGTGCTGAGAGTCGAGCGCGGTCTCGGCAACGGGCTCAGGTTGTGGGTGGCTCAAAGCAGGAGGCGGTGGAGAATGCTGTTGGGTGCTCGGAGACTGGTTCGCACTTTAGGCTGTCAGAATATGCACAGTACGAGTACGAGATTCGAGCTGGGGGTATGTATGATCGCCCTTGGGCGTCGGTGTTTACTCGTGACTTACTGGTAGTCGGCTGGTATTGAAGTCCTATCTTCTGCCGAGCCTTCAGCATTGTGGTTGTTCGACTGTGAAGGCCGTGGATCCCCTTGTCTGTGATTGAGAGACTCAAGGGCACGGATCCGCTGCTGGAGCTCGTCGACGTACTTCCAGCTCACAGACCTACAGTTTATCGTGTCCAACGTCAGCTGATGGTTGGAATCGCGCGAGTTCCTTGGTTTCTGCGAACCTTCGGCCGTCCGACATCGGGTCTAGCTGGCAGGTTTGTCCTGTGCGTTGACACGGGGAACAGGATTGTGTCGAGGGAAGAAACTGCGCGTCGCACTGGAGTGGCTTCTCTCAGTACGAGTAAAACCCACGAGATGCATCGGTAGCACAACTTGACCAACCTTGACTTTGCGCAATCGACAGGTTTGACAGGCAATTGAAGCCCGAGCTGGCTTAGGAGCGGCACCGGCATTAGAGCCAGTGTTCCGTCTGGCCATGACGGAGTGAGAGAGATATTGCGAGATCAAAGCACAGGCTGACCCAGAATTACAAAGGGACGTTGAGGTTGAAGATGGGAAAATTGGAAAAAGCGCGCACCAACGGGAGGGGGGAGGGGGCTACAAGGAAGGTAGGGGCCTCGTACTATTTTCCCCGTATGTCGCAGCAGGTGGTGATGGTGGGGTACCCCGGCCGTGCAACCATGTCTCTTTGTTACTCCACTTCAAGTTGCCCCGGACCAACTCCTACTGGGCGAGACCCCTAATGGGCCAACCATTTAATAGACCGCTGTCGCGCCACACAGACCTCTTATCAATTTCTTCTAGCCTTGTCGACGTCGACAATGTCGATGTCCGAGGACTTTGACTTGTGCGGACTCCCATTCCAGCTATTTGCCGTGTGAACATTGCGACAGATAAATAGGCAGATAGGGCATCAGGCGAAGCATTCTCAGCGCCGAGGTATTCAATATTTCACCCTACCTTCTGATAGTATATCTGGATGGCAATCCATTCAACACTATCCCAAGAGGCTTCTCCCGAGGCTTGTGATATTGGCCCTGCGAATTCGCCGACTTCAGCCAAAGAGGGAGGGCCGCCAGTGGTATCGAGATCGGTAGTGCCGTCGAATTGAGTAGTGCCTCTTGTATAGGGCAAAGTGTATGGCTCTTTTCTCTTGCTTCTTGTCGAGTATGGCCGAGGGGTGGTTTGACTGACTGATTTGGAATCCAGAGGACGCGACAATGCCGACTGCGGTGCTGCTCAGTAGATTTGTAGACGAGTGCAGTCGACTACTACAACGTCAGGCAATACAAGTACGGATACACCCGGCTTTAGGAATGCTTTAGCCTACCGCATATGTCCATGTTCTTACAAAGGATCTCACGACGAGATATCATGAGACATCGTACTTCGTGTGGTTCACCTCGAAGGATAGACTTGATGATTCCCGATTACCGTGGTCATGTCTTCCGCCGCATGGACCCACCCGTTTATGGCTGTCGAGGAAAGATTTAGGTGTCGGGCTCGAAGACGGGAGGATGAATTCGGGTGGGTTTTCCGAGATCAGTCTTCAGACGAACTTCGGCACTCTGGCGATAAGCCGTCGAAGATTAGCGCCGGTGGATGCCGATGAGCTGCTGGACACGTGACACGTGACACGTATTATTCTATTGTGCAATACTCGGTGTCAGCGAACCCCCCCCCCCCCCAAAAAACGGTGCACTTACCGGCGTAGAACTGCATTCGAAGCACATAGACATGTATTCAGAACACATCTTCACGGATGTCTTCCTTGTTCCGTGCCATACTCTAGTTACTGACGCATGAACTGCCCCCTGACGTCGATGTCGAGCCCGTTCATGCAGAAGGTTATCGGGACGTCAGCTCTCGGTCCATGCCGATGCTCTCGAGTTCGTCCAGTGTAGCCTGACGCTTGGCTGTCATAGAACCCCCTCGATCTCGACTCTATTCTCAGGCTTGAATCTTTTGCAAAAGTGTATTCGGCCGAACGGTGGCGGTGTTGAGGAGGAGCCGCCTTAGAGCCACGCCAGTGACTGAAGAGATGCGCCAAACTCTAGACAGACCTGGATGATCTCAGCCTGCTGGCTTCAAAACCTTCCCCGGATAAAGGGCGCATCGTAGATTTGCCCCCGCTATCCAAAGCCAAACGCCTCGAGATAGTTTTAGAGCGTTACCACTCTGTAGGTTTGACAGCAACCGAGAACAGATTTGCGTGCAAACAAGATATCATCTCCTCTCCCCGTTACAGTCTCGAGCAAATCTTCTTTGCAGATCACGGACCATGAGTGTAGCTCCGCGTCTCAACTTCCCGCAAGGGATGCTAGCAGGTAAATGTGGCCAAAGGCTCGAAAGAACAGAAACTATACAAGTCCGCTGACCGACGATCCCAGGGCAAACGGCCATCATCACGGGCGCGGGCCAAGGCATCGGCGCTGAGACCGCAGCAGTATTTGCGCGCGAGGGGTGTAAGGTCGTCATTGCAGACATTGACGCTGGTAACTACCCCCTTGACCAAACAATGGTTTTCTGTCCAGAGCTTGAGAGTGATGTTAATGCTCGCCCCTCCGGCTGGGCCCTGACCACCAGCCAAAGCGGAGAAGACTGCCCAGGCCATTAACGCGGATGGAGGCGCTGCGATTGCCGTCGCCGGAGACATCACGGTCAACGAAGACATTGACAAGCTGGTCCAAAAAGCCAGTGAGTTTGGCCGTGGTAAGATCCACATCATCGTCAACAATGCAGGGTATGCATGGGACGACCCGGTCGAGAAGATTCAGGATAAGCAGTGGGGTGAGAGAGTGCATTTGTGCCTTGTCCCGTCCATGGAATCTAACGGAACGCCAGAAACCATCATCACGCTACACAACACGGCGCCGTTCAAGCTCATCCGGGCAGCGGCGCCATACTTTATGGTCAAGGACGGTGAACCCAGGAACATTGTCAACATCTCTTCGACATCCGGCATCTACGGCAACGCGGGACAGGCCAGCTATGCTCTGGCCAAAGCCGGGCTGGTAGGCTTGACCAAGACACTGGCCCAGGAATGGGGGCCCGAGTACGGTGTGAGAGCCAACAGTACGCCCATTGCCCCCTTTGTTCTGTCGACAGCCATTCGAGACTGACCACGATTTTTGTTCTTTTTTCTTTGCCAGCGGTCGCGTTCGGAGCCATCAAAACCAGACTGACCCAAGCTCCTGCCGGTGAGTACGTGGTGAGGCCCGACGGCACCAAGCATGCTGTCGGATTCCACGGCGGCTACGACGAAGCAGAAGCGAAATGGTATGTGTAACGGAGATCCCTAAAAATCTCTAGCAAACCTTGATTGTTCGAATCACACTGACCCCTGTCCCACAAACTCACATAGGGCAAGCGAAATCCCTCTCCGCCGGATTGGGACTCCCACGGATGCTGCACGCGCGATCCTCGGGGTGGTCTCTCCTCTCTTCGGATATGTGACTGGACAGGTGAGTCTAAGCAATCAGTTTGCGGCGGGAAGACCGATGCTAATGATGGGAACTTTACAGACAATAATGGTAAGTCGGGTTTATATCAGGTTCCTAGTCATCCGACTTCTAATCACCAGTGAAGGTATCCGGAGGGAGAGGTGGCATGTAGTTTTCTAGTGTAGCCCTTACAAGCAGAAGTATACAATAACACCGTTGGCTCAAAGTCCATCTCGAATGGACGATTGGATGATCTTGGTTTAGAAAAAGAAGGTATTCATCAATATTTTAGACATGTCTTTGTTTATCTCAAGTCTACAGTGTTCTCCAAGTTCTAAGAAGTTCCAAGATTCAGACACCACCCACCAGCTCGCGCGAATCGATCGTGATATCACCGTTCACTCTATGGCCATTCGGGACTTCTTCTCCAACACCGAAGTCGAGGCTCGGCCACCCGGCCATTCTCTCGTTCTCCAACCAAGCTGTCCACGCCGGGACGCCGCCAAAATAGAACAGAATATCAGAAGCCTTGCCGGGGATATTTGCACCGACGAACCAGGCCCCGGCGGCCTTGGCCGATTCGGCGAAGAGGGTGGCCTCGAACGCTTCATGCAAGTGAGAAGACCACTTGGCCATGGCCTGCTCGGACACGTCGACCTTGGCCAGTCTCTTGTCCTCCATATGACGGATCGTTTGGCCGATCCATTTGACTTGGATGTCCAGCACGACCGGCATGTTTCCAAAGGGGATGTGGGGGCCACAGACCAAGAACATGTTGGGGAATCCACGCACGAGGACGCCGGCATAGGTTTCGAGTTGCTTGGCCCAGACATCGCCGAGCGATACGCCCTGACTGCCTCTGACGTCCATCTCGCTCAGCGCACCGGTGGCGGCGTCGAAGCCCAAGGCGAAGATGATCATGTCGAATTCGTACTCCCCACCCGAGCTGGTACGGATGCCCTTTTCGTAGAGCTCAAGGTCGTCGCGGCTGATGTCGACCAGCTCGACGTTGGGTCGATTGAACGCCTCGTAATAAAAGTGGCCGCACGGCGGGCGTTTCGACAGGAAGGGATATTTAGGGCAGAGCTTCTCCGCCGTCTCGGGGTCCCGGACCACGGCGCGAATCTTCTGGCGGATGTACTCCGAGGCGGCCTCGTTCGCCTCTTTGCTCGTAAAGAGGTCGTCGAACGTCTCAAACTGAAAGTGGAAGCCACCGCATTCCCAGCCGGCGTCAAAGATCTGCCTGATCTTATTGGCATCCCCGACACTCTGAAGTGTCCGGCCCGACCGGTACATGGCCAAGCCCGAGCTCTGTCTCGATGCGTGATCCCACGTATCCTCGTGCTTCTGCCTGATGTCTGCGGCCTGATGTTCGTCGATGACGTAGTTTCGACCCGGGAGCACGTAGTTTGGTGTACGTTGAAACACGGTCAGATGTTTGGCGGCGGGCGCAATCTTGGGGATGATCTGGACGCCGGTGGCCCCCGTGCCTATAACCGCGATCCGCTTACCGCGGAAATCTATCTTCTTCTTGGGCCAGATGGCCGCCTGGTACCACTCGCCCTGGTAAGATTTCAGCCCGGGAAATGGGGGTTCCTTTGCGATCGATAAAGGTCCCGTGGCCGGCAGAAAGTAGCGACAAGTCGTCGTCTTGCCATCCACCGTGGTGATGGTCCAGATGTTGTTTTCACCGATGTGTGCGCCCTTCACCCGGCTGTCAAACGTGATGTACTGGCGTAAATTGTACTGATCTGTATTCGGTACTGTCAGCAAACGAGGCTCTTCCCGTTGGGGGCCACCACAATCAACGGACCAGTAACATGGCTCAAATGGCGCTGAACGTCTTGCTGCGACGGATATCGCTCCTGGTAGCCCCATTCATCCTTGATCTTCGGATCAAAGTTGAGCCGGTAGACCCAAGCCTCGCTATCAGTTCGAGCGCCAGGATAGCAATTCCAATACCAGGCACCACCAACATCCGACCCGGCCTCGAAGCATTTGACCGTCAGACCCAGTTGGACCAGTTCCCAGATGGTCCGAATGCCACTGAAGCCAGCGCCGACGACGACCGCATCGTAGTCGGCCTTCTTGGACACCGTCATAAGCGATATAGCGACGGAGAGTTTGCTGGTACTTGCCCCCTCACGATGATCACTTCGACAAGAGCAAATTGCAAAAAGTTCAGTAAAGCGGCGGGGTGCGGGAAATAGGCATTTGATATGTCACGGGCGTTATATGCCATGGGGCGTGTTTATATGAGTCCTCACTTGCGCAACGTATACCTCGGGCAGTTTGGTGCTCCCGAACCCAGGTTACTTGCCGCAGATAAATCCGGGAATCTTCGATCTGTGGGCCAGAGAAGCCCAGAAGCACTTCGGCTAGTTCCCCGTCTCGTCCATTATCGATGTCTATACCAAGTTGCCGCGACCAGAAGCCTGGCGACGTATCAGCAGGTCGGTGAATGCCGTGCCCCGCAATTCTGACCTGCAAATCAGAGTTTCTTATCGGCTCCACAGCTGAAGTGCGTTTTGAGGCATCCACCGAGGCCACATAGTCTGGGGCGTTGCCCTAACCATATCGGGTAGGTTAGCCGAATAATCAGTCAATCAATCAAGTTATTCCAGTTACATGGTGCCCTCCACCTAGCTCGCTAGATAGCTCGAGGTATAGTCCCGGTCAAAGATCCGGCCCACATCCTTGTCTACCTGTTCCCGATATGAAATTTGGAATACATGTGGCTCCTATGTTCATGTACTCCCCGCCCTCAGGTCTATCATCCCCGCCCGATCATGTATAACTTGGGGCAACCCCAGCTTCTGGGTCCTGCTCCCTTGATATCTGCCATAGTCTGGCTCAGTGGTTGACGCAACTCCATACCGCCGCTGCGATGGAAACCTACAGCTGGTATAACATCCGAGTAAGTCTGAGCGTATCGTCTAGTCAGCATCATGGCGTTGATATCGGCCACAGGTGGTGTGTTTTGCCGCGTTTGGCTCTCTCTTCACTGGCTACTCCCTCGCCGTCTTCGCCTTTACCCTGGGCCAGCCGACGTTCTACTCGTCACTCAACCTCGTGGCATCGGCGACGCTACCCGGATACAGCCATACCAACGACATCTTGGGTGCCGCAAATGGCGTCTTTTTTGGCACGGGGTTTTTTGGCTGCTTCTTAGCCGGGTGGGCAGGAAATCGCCTAGGTCGAGTCAACGGTTTCCGTATCGCCGCCGTGACTGGCGTGCTCGGAGGGGCACTTCAATGCGGATCGCAGTCACAAGCAATGGTTCGACCCCGACGACCTACCACCCCCCCCCCCCTCACGCATGCGCCCTCTGACTAAAATTTGAATAGTTCCTGGTTGCACGAGCAGTGGCTGGACTGGCGGCAGGCCATACCATGGCTGCCATGCCGACGTATTTCGCCGAAGTGTCGCCTCCTCACTCTCGAGGTCTGATCACGGGAGCGCACGCCATCTTTATCAATTTGGGCTATTGCCTCGCGGGGTGGATTGGGTAATGTGCACAGCAATGTTTGGTACCCGTGTCCATGGCTCACCAAGGATATGTGTAGATTCGGGTGTTATTACACCCCCAAGTCGGTTTTCGCATGGCGATTCCCATTTGCCGTGGTCGTCATCTGGGCTCTCTGTCTTTTGGCCGGATCCTTCTACGGTGCGTTTTCGTTGCCTTTCCCATGAACCCGAAAAAAAAGGTCGTATCAGGATTACTCACATCCCTCGAAGTTCCGGAAAGCCCTAGATTCTTGGTGCAGCACGACAACCCTGAAAAAGCCCTGTCAATCTTGATCCGACTTCACCATGACCCCAAGGATCCCACCGACGCTTTTGCTCACCGAGAGCTGCAGCTGATCCAACAGCGGTGCGAGGCCGAGAAGATCATCATCGCGACCGATGGCCCATGGCGCTTGTTCAGCAAAAAGGCCAACCGGCAACGACTGTTGCTGGCGTGGCTGATCATGGTCGGCGGCCAGAATATTGGACCGCTGGTGATCAACAACTACAATGTCCTGCTCTACAACTCGCTCGGTCTCGGCGCCACAGATTCGCTGCTCTTGTCTGCTGGATACAACACCCTTGGTTTGGTGATTGCTTGCATTGGGGGTCTCATCTCGGACCGTCTCGGCAGGAGGAAGGCCTTGCGTGAGTACAAATTAGACCCCTTGGGCTCGTGAAATGATCTGACAAATACTGCGCCAACAGTCACTGGCTACATATTGATCACCTGTGTCTTTGCAGTCCTCACCGGAATGATTGGTAAATACGACACGTCGCCGTCAAAGGGCTGGGCGGCAGCGGCAACAACCATGATCTATGTCTACGTCGTTTGGTAGGCCCCCCCCCCCCCTCCTCTTTTCCGAGCCGCACAATTTGCGCATGCACGGGCTGATACCTTTTTGCATTGGTACGAGCCAGCTACAATTCATTCATCGATCTCAACCAGTTCACCGCGGCTACCGAAGTCTTCCCCACTCACATCAGAAGCCAGGCGTCGGCGGTTTCTATCAGTGGTCTGTTCCTCTCGGTGACCCTCTGGCTAAATCTCCTGCCTACGGCCACGGCAAGTATCGGCTGGAAGTACTACCTGGTGTTCAACTGTCTGACCGTGGTGCACACAATCTATCTGTTCTTCTACTTGCCAGAGGTATGTACCGTTTCCTTCACCACCGGGACCAAATGACCCAATGCTGACATGCGCCTGCAGACGGCCGGCTGGCACTTGGAAGAAATGGACCGTGCGCTGGCCGACGACCAGCATGGTCATTTCGAGGCCCAGGATGTGGTGGAGATGAAGCTCCAGGCGGGATCGGCCCACGTCGAGGCCCTCCCCCAGGTTACCCAGGATATCCATACCAAGGCTTGAACGTGGTGCTGTGGGTGTTGAGCGGCGCGGAAGTTTGATACCTGGCATGTGACACCTTTTCAGCCGGGCGGATGACTGGCCATTCAAGAATGAAGAAAAGCTCAGCACCATATCCCAAACTATCTACTCGATAGACATCGAACCGTTTTGACTCTGCGGTACAATAGCCGTAGGCGTCTGTTTCGGTAACACCAGGAATATCGGTCAAGCACCTGGGTGACATATCTATAGGCAATGATCCAGCTTGCGTCAATCGGGCTCTCCCACGTTATATTTACTTGAGCTTTTAACAACGTGATAAAGCTCGAGGGTTACTCGCTTTAGAGTTACCTGGCGCCGCGACTGTTGCCCTAACCCTATCGGGTGTGTTAGCCGAATAATCTCCACCACGGCATATGCCTAATCAATCAAGCTATTCCACTTATTACACGTACTGGCCATTCAGCAAACAGCTTGTTGTAGTGTTTGGGGTTCTCAAAGCCGCGTCACCCATTGAGCTCCGTCGTTCAGACATCGGGGGATTTCGTTGCTAACTGGGCAGAAGCCAGCTAAAATCAGTGCACTTGATAGCTGGGAACGGAGGGTTGATGGAGCTGTGCGGCTTCTCGGTCCGAAATAAGGGAATCGCCGACAACGAGCTCCAGCGCCACCGGGCCCAATACATTGCCTCTTGCTTCGGCAGTCGCCCGACCATCGGACTCGACGAGGACGTGGAGCCATGGCTGCGGGCACCTAGGTAGTGGGCTTGCTCCATGACTTTGCTCCTCGGGATGAGCGGACGAACCTCTGGAATAAATCTGTCCGGAATCGAATATCTGGATGTATTAAGCAGATCGCTATTTCGCTTCTGTCTATTACAGTGCCTCTCGGGTCGTCACCTGACCGATTTACTATCGAGCACAATGGTTGACCAAATGGACGTCTGGGCCCTGACCGAATGGGGAGCCCCTCTGCAGAAAATCCGCCAGCCCGTGCCAGAGCCCACAGGCAAGGAGGTTTTGATCAAGGTCACTCATGCTGGGGTGTGCCATTCAGACCTTCATTCCGCTGAAGGCTTCTACGACATCGGGGGAGGAAAGCGATTCTACGTCAAAGACCGTGGCATCAAACTGCCGATCGCCCTGGGCCATGAGATCTTGGGAGAAGTCGCCGCCGTCGGGCCAGATGCAGGGTCGATACCGCTGGGATCTCCGCAGATCGTGTATCCTTGGCTGGGCTGTGGCTCCTGTACGCGGTGTACCCAAGAAGAAGACAACCTGTGCGCCGCGCAACGGGGGCTAGGGACGTTACGCAACGGTGGCTTCGCCGAGTACGTAGTGGTTCCTGATCCCAAATATCTAGTCGACCTCGGCGATCTCGACCCTGCCGTGGCATGTACCTTTGGCTGTTCTGGGATCACTACCTTCAGCGCCGTCAGTAAAGTGATGCCCTTAGCGCCGGATGAACCAGTCCTCCTCATTGGCGCGGGAGGCCTAGGTTTGGCGGCAATAGCAGTGCTCAAGTCGTATGGGCATAAAAACATCGTCTCGACCGACATCAGCGACGAGAAGTTGGCCATTGCGCGCGCGGCCGGGGCGACAAAGACGGTCAATACCGCCAACTCGGCCTCGGCGACTCAGGATATTCTCGCGGCAACCAACGGGCCGGTCATTGCGGTGATTGATTTTGTGAACAACTCAGGCACCGCCAGTCTGGTCAACAGCCTGGTCGCCAAAGGAGCCAAATGGGTGCAGGTCGGCGTGATGGGAGGGTCGGTCGAGTTGTCGCTAGTGACCAACATCTTCAAAGGCCTTACAATCTATTCAAACATCACCGGAAACTTGGAGCATTTACGAGACGTCGTGGAGCTGGCGAAGCGAGGAAAGCTCGTGCCTGTGCCCGTCGAGAAATTGCCCTGGGACTCGGTCAATGAAGCGATGGACTTACTGAGGGCGGGCAAGATCACCGGACGAATGGTCCTTGTAAAGTAAAATGATATTAGGGTAAAAACTAGGCGAAACAACAGGAAAATATCGCATCAAGAGTCTCTTGCTGACATTTGTCCGTCCGTAGATACCGGCAGAGGAGGCAGCCGCTGTGGCTATTTGGTGAGATGTTGACAATCAGTGACAATCTCTGAGTTGACATTGCCTCAAAAAGGGTGTGCTTTGGGAGATGTCGCTCGATGGGAACCTAGCACGTTCGGCCGAATTGAGCTCTGTAAAGAGGCAGGTCGAGTCAAGTCTAGCGCTCTCGCTCGACTGCTCATCACTCCAATACCTCATTTACTAGCCTTGTTCGAGGCGAACCTCTCGATCACAAAGTCTCTAATATTTGCCGCAATTTCTTCGGGCTTCTCCATTGGCGACCAATGTGCGGCCTCGACCACTACTTCCTTCAAATCAGGCAGGAGGCCTAAACCTTTGGCCGGCGTCATCATTTCCGGCTGACAGACGGCGTCGTCGGAGCAAATCACAAACAGAACCGGCACCTGAATGGCCAAACGGTCCTTGGGGATGGTCAAATCTGACTCGAACTGCACATTCGACGCGGTCGCCTTGTACATCTGCAAGGCCGACTCAAACCCGTCGGCCCTGAATTGCTGGAGGAAGTGCTCCTTCCATTCCGGCCGCCGGGCATATGCTTTCAACGGGACGTTCTCGTTTCCGAGGAGGAACGCGCGCATAGCGCCCGGAGTGCAGAACAACGTCTTCATCCAGTCCTTCACGTCACCGTGTAACACCTGCCACATCCTCTCCAAGTGTGCATCGATGATCTCGGAAGCATCGGGCCCCAGGAAGAATTCCCAGTATGAAAACTGAGGGTAGCCCCAGGCCTGCTTCGTGAGTTCATTGACGGCGGCGAGATCGAAAGGCTCGTCCGACGGTAGCATGTATCCAGTGTTGAGCAGGACCACGCCGCTGATCAGCTCACGCTTGTAAAGATAGATGCGCTGGGCGACCACGCTGCCCCAGTCGTGTCCGATGACGATGGTGGACTGGGATTTCTCGGCCTCCAAGATCTCGGCAAGGTCGTCTACTTGATGTTTGTACGCGTACATCTTTGTGTCTGTTGGCTTGTCGGTGCCCCCATACCCTAAGCAGTCGGGAATGATGATTTGGTTGGGTAGATGGCCGAGTTGGGCCACCACATCTGCCCACAGCCGCGCCGAGTCCGGAAAGCCGTGAATGAAGAACAGCGTGGGATGCTGCTTGGAAGATTCACCGTGACGAGACACATAGTATGTGTATTTGAGTGAGCGCCGCGTCACAATCGTTTTCCGCTCGAAGGTGTCCATGACGTGTCTCAACCTGAAGGGGACGAGGAGTGCTGTCTTTTGTTCCTCGAGCAGCTGTGAGATCAGTCAAACCATATGCAAGTCTGAACTGGTCGGACTCTTGACATGTGTCTGTATACGTAAGCATTATGCCGAAGGAGGAGTCGTTGATTTGTGGGTCCGGGTCTGCAAGATCCGCTCGGGTCCGGGCCGCTTTTCCATGTGGGGCACTTTTCCGTAGTGTGTCTTATGTACGATCCTCTCGGATATGCATCCCGTGGGGTATCAGGGGCGTCCAGATCTCGTTCTCCAGGGCTTCTCCGGCACCCCCGGGGCTATCCCACACTTCCAAAGCCATGAAGTGTCGTCCAATTTGAAAATTGAGGCTAGGCAGTGGAACCCTGGATGGATCATCGACCTCAATGTGTGAAGATATAAGACGGCTCTAGGTATTCCCACCACATAAAATCATCCGGTATTCCACCCTCCGTTCAAGAGAGAGACAAAACTCGACCATGAAGGCCAAGAGCGATTTCAGAGTTGTGATCGGGGGCGGCAGCATTACTGGCCTCACCCTGGCCAACATGCTGCAGCTCTACGACATCGACTTTGTCGTACTCGAGGCATACGATGATATTGCTCCCCAGGTGGGCGCCAGTATTGGTCTTCTGCCGCACGGGAACAGAATCTTGGACCAGCTCGGGCTATATCAGAAGATGCTGGAGCTGTGCCCGCCTCTGGACTCGTTCCACTTTCGCGATCGGCGGGGAAACATCATCGCCGAATTCCGCGGGATGAATAGATCTATGCATGAGAGGTGAGGGACTGCACCATGGCCAGAAAGAAGCGACACCGCGTCTAACTCGACGACGACCTAGGCACGGCTATCCCATTATATTTTTGGATCGGCAAATGGTCCTCCGTGTCCTCTACGAGAACATACGGGACAAATCCAAAATCTTGACCAACAAACGGGTCCGGGATGTGGAGGTGTCGGATGATGGAGTTGCGGTCACGACGACCGACAACTCGGTCTACAGGGGTGACATCCTGGTCGGGGCCGATGGCATCCACAGTCAGGTGAGAAATGAAATGTGGAGGATCGCCAACAAGTCCTCTCCGGGCTGGATTCCACCCGATGAGCACGACCGTGAGCCTGACCGCCCGCCCCTGCTCCCTCGTCGATCGCACTAATGCGTCGAGAAACCAGGTGTTCCCTGCGACTATGGATGTGTATTTGGCATATCCAACCCCTGCAACGGGATTGAGCCTGGCGCGTCCAACTCGGTGTTCAAGAAGCATGAATCCTACATCATCAACGGCGGCCCGGAAGGCCGTGTGTACTGGTTCTATTTCTTCAAGTTGGCGCAGCGCGCCTACGGCAGCGACATTCCAGTCTACACGGACGCGGACCGAGACAAGGTGCTTGCGCTGCGAGAAAACGACGACATCACGCCCAACCTGAAATTCAAGGAGATTTTGGCCCAGAGGATCACGTCGGTCCTGGTGCCGCTCCAGGAGTACGTCTTTCGAAAATGGTATTTCAAGCGCATCATCACCATCGGCGACGCCGCACACAAGGTAATGAATACGCATGAGGCTTGTTTTCAGCCCGAGCTCGCTCTTGCTAACCAGGGGTGTTCTAGTTCCATCCCATTGCCGGCCACGGTGGTAACGCTTGTATCGAATCCGCGGCGACTTTGGTCAACGCACTGCGGGATGAGCTGGCAAAAGCCCGACCCGGGAAGCCGAGCCTGGCCCAGATTGAACACGCCTTTGCCCATACCGAAAGAGTCCGACAGGAGCGGACCGAGACACTCAAGTGCCATTCTCACGAGCAGCAGAGAACCGAGCTCCTCGACACGCCTCTCCATTCCTTCATCGCCTTCCATCTCCTGCCCTTGACAAACGTCGAGGATGTCACCTTCAACTTTTCCCGCAACATGCCACTTGCGGAAAAGCTGAGCAGCCCCAAGATGACCCCGGTCCCGAGACTCGTGCCCTACAAGGATGAACTCCTCGGCACCCCGTTCCCCAGGGGAGCAAAGAAATGGTACTTTATCGCCTTCTACCTGCTTATTGGCGCACTCGTGCATTACGGCATGTGGATCCGGTCGGCGCATTACGATCTGGGAAGGCACTTTGAGAGCATCCTGACGACAGGGCGGTTTTCGTACGATCCCGGATTCCCTCTCAAGCGCACATATACTCACATCAAGCCCGTTGACGACTACTTGACCTTCCTCGCCGTGGCGTACATGCCCGCTGTCAACAACTGGGACCTGAGCTTCGCGACATTACACAGGTACTTTCTCGGGATGCTGGTTCAGCCCATCGCGGTGTGGTCAGTCGAAGCGTACCGGAAGCGAAACGCGTTGACACCCATCACATTGTGAGTATACGCTCAGGACAAAAAACTTTACTTGGAGTTCCTCGGCTTACCCATTTATCTAGTATCACAGTGTGGTTCACCCTGGTCCAGTACGCCGGCGTTGGAATCTACATGCCCATCTACTACGCCGCCTATACGTACATCTCCGAGCCGGAAACGTACTGGTGGCCGCTCAACCGAGAGGTCCCGATTCAACATGCGTCCTCGTTGATGTGGGCAGTCTTGATCGGTTATGCCCTTCCAACCGTCCTCATGTACGTGCCGTGGAAGGACCCCAGCACAATTCAAATCTTCGAGTCTCTTTGGCAGCCGTCCCCCATGTTTGTACCGCTCATCTGCGGTGTTCTGGGATATATTTGTGTCAAGAGATACAACATTGTCCAGGTCTCGCGGAAAGCCAACGAGCCGTTCCCGGACATCCCGTACTTGAAGAGCCTTTACTTCGTCACGGGTGTGCTGGGCGCCGCGCTCCACGTCTATTCCCTCAGCAAGATTTTTTTCTCGCCGGACCTGAGCTTAGCATCGGTCTTCTGGCCCGACTTTTCTGCCCAGCCAAAGGACCTGACGGAGGGACTGAAGAGCCTGTTCTTGGCTGATTTCTGGGGGTTCCATATCGCGTCGTACGCTTGGCTTTGCATGGCGGTCTGGGATATCAAGCGGATGGGCCGCACCACCGTCGGCTTCGGGGCGGCATCGGCTCTCATCGCCCTGGGCAGCCTCATCATCGGCCCCGGTGCTACCATGTCGGCGGTGTGGTACTGGAGAGAGATTGCCATGTCCAAAACGACCTTTGCCACAGGTCTCAATTGATGGAATGAGAAGACGTCAAGGAACTCGCCCGTTCCAAAACCCCCCACACCCAACGAGAACTCTATAGGCAAAAAAGCTCCTTGGTAGACTGGGGAGTTATTTTATGGAGCGGTTTAGAGCAAAGATAAATGTCGTTGCTAGAAGGCGTGGTTTGTGAGCACTTGCCATAAAACCAAGCGAGGCCAAACGAGGCGTTGTTACCTTCAGCTCTAATACGTCTTCAACCCTTCCCATCCCCAGCCGTGTTTACTATTTAACTAAGCAATAATTCCCTCCCACACCACGAGTAGATCTCTATCAATATACTCTCATTTACGTGTGATCTGATTTACCTTTGAAAAAAAAAAACACTCTCCCAACACTCCACAAACAGTTCAAGTGTATTGGAACTTCCTAGGTACCAGCCCCTCCCAATTGCCGCCTGGGGCCGCTCTACGCGCGCACTCTTCAGTCCACTGCTTTTGGGATGTTTTCCTGAGCCTCAACGTTTGCTCTTCTCAAGTGTCTGAACATCAGCGCCAGAGTTCACACTGAGTCTTTATCATTGGTAGGCGCGTCATTCTGGCCAGATTTCTGCTCAGCGATGATGCAAGCTATAGTCACTGGCAGCATATATCAAGTTGATGCCCTGGCATGTTTGCTGGCTACGTGGATTTGTTCACAGTTCTTTTATGCCTGATTTGATCAACAATGCCACTGTGCAGGTATTGTGCATTGCCATTACCCTTCCCGAGAGTCTCTTGATGGGAAGCAGATTGATACATTCCCCCCCCCAGCATTCTACACATGTAGTTCGATAAGGAGTTTGTTGTTGCCCTAACCCTATCAGGAATGTTAGCCGAATGACTTGTCGCCGCAGGGTGCGCTAGCCTGGCTAGATAGAGTTTCGACCCACAAGGCTATACCATTTGTGGCATTCGTCTTGACCTTGCATTTTCCAACCTGTCGGGTCCACACATATCTTTGCTTCTCACAACACCAACTCTAGGAAATCGATAGAACAACCCTTCATTATACGCTAGATTTGCGGCTCGGTACTGTTGAGCCATGCGAAAGACGTGAAAGGAATTCGGTGGTCTCCTCGTTCACCGAGGTCTGAATGTCAGACCTGCTTCCATTTTCGTCTCCTGCCGTGCACCTTGTTCTATTGCAGATTGGAAGTCTTCCAGAAAGGTCCATCTGATTCGTTGGTCCAACTTGTCTCTTTTCCAATCGTTCAGAGTTCCATCGGGGAAGAATTTGAATCCGCTATTCGGTTCCAGAGGCGCACAGTCGTGGGCAATGATGACCAAGATGTTCTCCGCTGCGTCGAACTCCTGCATGTGATGAATCGTCTTTTCTGCCTCTTGGTAATCTTGGGGGAAGTTGGGCGCCATCTTGTAATACTCTTCCACCGCTGAGTTATGGCGATGCAATGTTTGAAACACACTCCCTGGGCAGACTGACCTGCCTAGGATAGGTTTGGTGGGAAAGACCTGTTTGGGAAGTGGAAGATACTGGTTGGGTCTCCATTGTCCACCTTTGTCAAGGTATCAGACGGCTTCCGAGTCGATGTTGGGGGAATATTCAACACTTACCGTGGTGACATGTGTCTCCGCCCATGAAGACAAAGGTATCCTCTTCCCCTCCGGTCCCTTTGGAGACGCGAGCAAGACCGCAGACATGACCGATAGCATGACCAGGCGCATCTAGCAGATAAAAACTACCGTCGTCGAAGTAATCAATGGCCTTGAATTGACCCAATTTCAAGCGTGCATCAAATTCCAGCTCGACCAGCTCTCGCCCGGCCCAATCCGATTCCAGCAGGTGGCTGTCCTTGTTTGTCGGATACCCCGGTAACAGACCGCTTTTAAACCCTGGGCCTACGATTAGATTGACACTGGATGGAAACGTCTCCATGTTGCCAATGTGGTCAACTGCAAACGGGTGATGGTCGTCAGCATCACGGCCATGCCGCAATAGAAAAGCTACTACGCACAGTGCCAATGCGACCAAATCACCGCTTCAATGCTTCCCGTTGAAGTTGCATTCGCCTCTAAGATCTCTGCAACGTCCTTTTCCACTTTGAAATGCCAGCCGGGTGCAGACATCATACCGACGATGGATGGAGAGAGGTTCTCAAGGTCTTTGCGGGTGCCGAGGTCATACAGCAATTTGCGGCCAGAGGGATGCTCAATGAGGAAGGAATAGGCTGGACAGAAAAGGTCGTCATGCCCCATGATCTTCGGGCCCATTTGCAAGCTCAAGGGAACTTTGATGGCGGTGGTGGTATCGATGATCTTCACGCTGACCGTAGCACCGGAAGGGATATTCAAAGGCGGTGCTGGTACAGCCGCCACCAGAGGTTCTTCTTTTGAGGACGACATTGTGGTGTTGGTGTTGTTCTTGTCGATGTCGGATGGTTGGATAGAGGTAGCGAACCGACAAAAAGGGGAGGATAGCCAGGCGAAGTTGGGATGTGGATATCAGAAATCACAAGGCAATCCGTGACCAACCCTCTTTCAGGTATAGCCAAGCTCAGTCCTACTTGCGTGGGAAAGAAATATGGAGTATACCAGGCTGGGACGGCATGCTCAAACGTTGTCTGACTTGTGCTTCGGTGAACGCCGCAACACTTATACCCACAATCGAGGAGTCTCAAGAGGCTCGAGAGACCCAAATTTTCATGATCCATCCGAGTCTCGACCACGAATAATGCGCAAGTGGCATGAAATTCCTCCTATGCTTCGGTGAAAACCGCAGCGCGAGTCGATAGCCGACTATTCATCCATCCCGGCCTTCAGTGCCCGGCGTATCTGGCTTTCTATCATCTATAACAATCTCTGGACCTCCACAAGAGCGAAAGAACCGACAGCACAACAACCAACGTCGCAAACATGATTGCAACAACGCGCTACAATCTCACGGTACGTGGTCCACCCTTTCAATGTGTTGTGAACGTGGTTGATTGACCCCGTCGTGCAGATTGTCCTGTTCGTGGCCTTGAGCGCCTTGACCTACGGATATGCCTTTTCTGTATTCTCCACCTCCATCGGCCAGGCAGGATTCTACAAGTACTTCGACCTCGACCTCGAAGGACCCGGGGCGGCCTACACCAATTCTATCCTCGGCGCCATCAATTCTCTCTTCTCGGCCGGGGCGGCCTTTGGCGCTCTTTCCGTAGCATGGCTCCCCGACTGGATGGGCCGCAGGTTCACCATCGTCTTCGCGGCCGCGCTCTCGCTCGTCGGTGGCGCGCTTGTGACTGGCAGTGTGAACATTCCGATGTTGGTGGTTGTGCGATTCCTGCATGGTCTCGGGGTCGGCCAGTGCATCACCATCACCCCCATCTATATGTCGGAAGTTGCGCCACCGCAGCAGAGGGGCTTTCTCACGGGCCAGAACGCGGTGGCCTTGGTCTTCGGTTATCTTCTGTCTGCCTGGGTGGGGTACGGGACGTACTTTGCCAGCAATGAGATGTTTGCCTGGAGGTTCCCGCTGTCGTTGTCGTGTCTGTTCCCGTTGATCCTGCTGATCGGTTCTCCGTGGATCCCCGAGTCGCCGCGATGGCTGATCTGGAAGGACCGCATGGAAGAGGCCTGGAAGATCACGGAGCAGCTGCATTTCGATCCAAACGACCCGTCTCAGCGCCAGGCCAAAGAAGAATTCTATCAGATGCGCATGCAGATTCAGTACGATCGCGCCGCCGACCTGTCCCTGTCGTACATGTTCAAGAAACCCAGCCTGCGCCGACGCGTTCTCCTGGGTTGCGGAGTGCTTCTAGGTTCACAGTCGTGTGGTCCCCTGGTCATCAACAACTACGGCGTGGTGCTGTACCAAGGCCTGGGGATGACCGGGAGCATGCCTCTGCTCATGTATGCCCTTTACATCGTCGTCGGCCTGTTTTTCAACATCGTCTCGTCGCTGATCATGGACAAAGTCGGCCGACGGAAGCTATTCCTGGGTGGCTGGACCGGCACGACAGTCATGTTGAGTTGCGAGACGGCGCTCGTGGCGAGCTTCGCAGGCACGGACAACAAGGGTGGGAATGCTGCCGCCGTCTTCTTCCTCTTCGCCTTCGTGACCATGTACGGCTTGTGCATTGATGGGACTGCGTACGTGTACTGCGCTGAGGTCTTTCCCACCATGTATCGTGCCAAAGGCATGGCACTCGGACTGTTTGTGTATTACACCGCCTCGATCGCGTATCTCACCCCTGCCGCCACGGCCATCGAGAATATCGGGTAAGGAACCCCCCCCAAGCATGTTGAGAGCGTAACACCAAGAACCACTAACTCACTGGGCGCACAGGTGGAAGTTCTATTTGGTTTTCATCTCTTGCTCTTTCGTCGCAGTGGTTCTCACGTACTTTTTCGTGCCCGAGGTAAGTTGCCATTCCGAAATCAGTTTTTGCGGAAAGCTGACTTATGACCAGACTGCTGGCCTGTCGCTAGAGGAAGTCAACAAACTCTTTGGTGAGAAAGTCTTGGTGAACTTGACCCATGCCACGGAAGAAGAGAGGAACGATATTGATAGAGCGATCGAAGAGAAGCAGGGGGTCATGACAGAAACCATCGAGAAAGCATAGTAGAGCAAACCACTGGATATGGGATCTCTGGTCAGCACAGTCCTATCGCTTCCAGTCGAGCTGGTCACACACTGTAAATAGTTGTACGAATCCACCCTGCACTGAAATGAGCATTCGTGCTGTAGCTACTTGTATAGGACAGCCTCTCTTTCAAGTGTTGGCTCGAGTCTCTTTCACGCTCAATTTACGCAAAGGGGCGTTCCGGAACTACGAAAGGAAGTCAGTTGTCGGTTCCTAGAGCACAGAGGGAAGAGTTGACAAGGAAACTTCAGGATTTAGAGACTGCCATGCGGATTTTGAGGAAACTGAGGCGGGCAGTGTCAGGAATCCTATGCGTTCTTTATCCAAGTCCATGCAAAGGTGCCGAGGAAAAGGGTTCAATCGAGATGGAAAAGCACACCAGATAAGAGTCTTGCTAAATCTTCTTCGCATGCCGCTGCAATGTCTTACTGGAGTACAGACACACGACTACCCTCTTGGGAGACATGGTGGACCAGTGTCCGAGAACATGCCACGGACTTGAACGGAATCTCCAAGTGACAGTTTCTGCAACCCTGTCAATAGCTCTTCTGCTTCTTGATCCTCCTTGCCCAAGCTCGGTATCTGAGAAGCTGCGCGCTTCCAAGTTATGTACCTGCGCAGCTCCTTGTCCTCAGGCAGGACTTTTGTCCATTCTGGCTCGTCCACATCGAACCCTGCTTGTCTATAGAGTTCATCCTTGCAGAAGATCCTCCAAGCATCACTCGCATATTTCCCAACACCCTTTAAATGAGCCACCTCCGATTCAACGGTGATCTTCCCGTTATATGACTTTTGATATGTAACGCCGGCTTTGGGCGGCTGAGATAGCCAGTCTTTGGCCAAATCAATGACCCATCCGGCTCGACGAGGTAATCCCAGGTCCCGGAAGAATAAGACAGTCTCATCGTATTTGGCTCGTGCAAGATGTTCCGGGTCTGGAAATTGTAGAAAAAAGCGTCGGGCTGCAGGGATGGCGCGCTCGCCTCGAGTTCTATTGAGGAAAATACAAAGAACCAGCAGTTGAAACTGAGACAAACCATCGGTTCAGTCATTGGGTGAGACTTGACAACGTTGGGCGCAGTCTTACCGGGTGGTCAGCGTATTCCTCTTCTGCGAGTCCATAGTGCTGCGTTGATTCTGGCATTGGTCTTGCCGACGGAGGTTGAATCAGATTCATCTTAGAAGATATGGCGGCTTTTATCGTTACTCAGATACTGCCAGGAGAGTGTACTGAGCACCAGTGGTAGCTTGGCTCAAAGCCAGCGCAACGTTTGCCATATATATAGCTGGGCCTTTCCTCAGTGCACGTGTGACAAAGTAATGGGCGGCTAGGTATTCGATCTCACTGGCCAACGCATGCGAAGTGCTCTTGAGGCTGAGCAATGTCTCCGGAATAGCGGTGCATTATGCAGGCTTCTTGTATGAATAAAATGCTGTACAGAGCAACGCGTCTCTGCAGAGGCGGAATGCGACTCTCTACAGAGATTTAGCAGAGTATCGAGTTCACCGTGCCGTTCATTGCCTGTTGCCAGTCTGATGTTTTGTCTCGCATGTGTCTTGTCACCTTTCAAGGTACGTCGAGCTTCAAGACCGGTTGCGAGGCGATGAGAGGAACGACAAAGTCGAAAATGGAGTCATTGATGAATTGAAACTGCATTGTCGGGTGTATGCAGTAGCAGAAAAATCTTGCCGTTAAGGCACTTGTGCTCCTGTCTCGGGAAAAGTTTCAGAAGGCTCTCGAGCGGGTCGATGTCAGCACACGTCTATTCGAGGTGGTGGAGGAGATTTGTTCGTCCACACCAGACAGAGAGCGCTCCCTGCGAGACATTGTGGTCTCCATAATCTATTCAGAAATTCAGTACTGGCTACCACAAATAGAGTTTCATCGGGCTCTGGTTGGAATGAGTTCCTTCTGTTTTGATCCCTTGAAGGAAACGGTGTGCGAAGACAAGAAGCACTACGAGCAGGCAATAGGGGGTCTGCAAAATCCAGGGCGTGGCGACCAAGTGTCAGGCACCCGTTTGCCCTCCGATGCACAATCTCCCGACGCCAGAATGTGCAGATTGAAAAACTTTTGTGCCAGATGCGAATATATAACGCGATAGCAAGACTAAATCAAAGATCCAACATTCAGTGAAGTGACTTCTTCCGGCCTCTTCCACTCTGTTGCTTCGGTGTTATTACTGCCTTCTTCCCTTTGGGACGCTTGCTTCTCCTTTTGGCGCCTTTGGTTCTGCGATGGCCATCTGGAATTTTGACGCGAAGCGTAATCTTGAGCAGACCGACTCGCAGTCGTATGCGAGTGGTGTTGCCGGCGGGGAGAGCAAAAGATCGGCTTGCGTCAAGTGCTGTGAGCGTTCGACGGCGTTGTGTCGCCCTAACGTGTAGAATTAGCGTGGAGGGCGGGGAACGTCAGCCGCGTGGATATGGTGTAGGAGCTACAAGGTGTCTCCGGGAACGCGCTGAATGAGCGGGAGACTCAAGGTCAGCACCTTTTCCCAACATCCGCCTAATGGCGTGGATGGACAAGCTCCAGAAGTAGCCGGCGTTGATCAGTGTACTCTTGGAAATCGCGAGAAATGCGCTTTTCGGCATCGGGTCGGTGGTCACCCCGCCAGTCCTCGTGCATTTCCGCAAGATCGGTTGGTCCAACGCTGCATCCTTGAATCGGAGAATCATTTCATCCTCGCCGGCCGGAATGGCCTGCTGACGTAGGTCGGCGAGAGTGTCGTACCAAATATGGCACCATCGGCAATTGCCAACTGGAGCAGGAGACCTGCGTCGTTGTAGAATAGCCTTGTGTGATCCTTGGCCACCGCCCCGACGCTGGACCACATCACAATATCAACATGTGAAGGAACAGCGGACGCGGAGAGTGCTCGAAGGACCTAAGGCACTTGAGTCACGTTCTCAGGATCGCGGTTGTTTTGCACGCGTGGCTGATCGACCTTGTATACTAGTCTCCAGTTCCGGTCGTCTTCTGTGCCATCGACACGTTGCAGGATCAGCTCGACGTCCTTGGAAAGTTAGTTCCTGCCACACATGGTGCCGGCCCATGGTGGTCGGCGTAAAAGCACAAGGAGTTCGGCCTTCGTCGGTCATGAAGTAACAGTGGACGGAGCGAGGAGGGACAGCCGCCGGAGGCTGCAGGATTCGAAAGAGAAGATTGTAGCCTGGACGCTCAGAGGCGAGAGGGACTCCATTTTGTATCCAGGGTCGGCGAGTCGACGAGACAGGAGGGAAGCAGCCGACCTCAGGTCTGGAAGTCAAGACCACTTCGTAGAGATTCAAAAAATGGAGCCCCCCTGACCGTCGCCAATTATGGAACCCATCTTGGGACGGGGCGTACCAAGCGGACTACAGTAGGCATCAGACCGTCGCCGCGAGGGTGCGTGAGGGCGTGAGTAGGAGGGTGAGAACAAAGCGAGAAGAGGGTAAGTCGCGAGCAGATGGTCTTAAATGCGACACCGTCTTGCGTGAGCGCGCCGACAGCTCGGAGCAGTTCGACCATTCCTTGTGCTGCGAAATTGCCAAGCCCTCGATGATTCGGCTGCGCGACTGAACCGAGTTTCACCCCATGTCTCCAACGCGTCTCCTATACTTTTTCTTCGCTACCTGACTTGCGGCCATCACATATCCAGTCTTCGCAATCACTTTCTCCACTAGCTCAGTGTGCGATCGACTCTCACCATGGCAGATTATGACCGGCGACGACGGGGTGGTGGTGGTGGCGGAGGAGGTGGAGGAGGAGGCCACTTCAACAACAGAAAAAGAAGATACAGAGGTGGTTGATCCTTCCTTGTGTCCAATGACCATTCCATTCTGATGATTTTCCAGAGGATGACTACGAAGATCGTCGTCCACAGCGCCGCCGCTACGAGGAGCCGCTTGCGGTGACTCTGCGCAAACAAGTGCTGTCCATCGCAGAAAGTGTAAGCCTCGTGTGCTGCTGGATTGTTCACCCACAAGTGCTGACAAAACGGTAGCCTGTCCGAAAAGCAGAAGATGAAGCTGCAACGATCGCAAAGACTCTAGCAGCGAACTATTTTGATACCGATCTCACTTCAGGGTTCTTAGAGCTCGTGGTGCAGCTGTAAGGCTTGCTCCCACCATCTCTTCACCTGCGATCTATCTGACCATTGCAGGCCCATCGAACAACCCCTGAAGATTCCCTTTGTCGCGGCCGTCCTCCTTCTAGCCAACGTGCAGAAACCCGAGTTTACATCTGAAGTCTTGGTCAAAGTCGGAGAGGCCTTGCAAAAACAACTGAATATTGGCGCATGGCGTGAAGTCAAGCTCTATCTGCGCCTTCTCGGTTGCCTTCAGGGCATGTTTGAGGGAGATGGCATTTTTCCATTGCTTGAAGAACTCTTCTCCCGTGCAGCCGACTTGCAAATGAAGTCTTCCGAAGACGTAAGCTTTTTGGTGGTGCTGCCTCTGAACCCTGCACTAACCCAGCAAAACAGTCCTTGGGCCTCGAACTTGTCAAGGTTATCTTGATGACACTTCCATACGCCATGGCATCTTCGGCAACGGGTTTCGAGAATCACGCCAATGCTCTGCTGGAGAAAACAGACATCATTGCCTCGACTGCCCATCCTCTAGAGTCGCTGGTCGATCCATTCCCGAACCGCGAAGTCGGAGCGCCTGCTGGTTCCGAGAGTGCTCTTGCGCTTCTTCAAAGACACATGCAAGACGAGGCCAAGAATGCTTGGGAGTTGGCCTGTCTGCCTCGGCCGTGGAAAGGGCAGCGCTCGTCTGAAGAGGAGGATGCGTTGGGTGGGGCGCAGAAACACCAATTCCCGACCGTGACTGTCCCAGAGACTGTTCAAAATGGCCCTCGGCCACTTTTCCCGGAGATTTATTTCTCAGTCTATCGCGAACAAGATATTGAGACGGTCCCTCCCGTGTCTGATCCTGCGGCACTCCTGATTCGAGACGCTTTGTCCGACACAATCAACGTCCTCGACTTCAATCGAGCGGTGGCCGCCAAATTTCTGATCGATGTCGACTGTTACTTTGCACCGGATACCTTTGTGAAAAGGGCCACGCCATTTGACAAGTTGCGGGAGGTCGCCGGGGACAAGGCAACCTGGAAACCAGAGGATGTTGTTGTGGACGCGGCATTTTCTCAGCTGCTGCAGTTGCCTAGCCCTGAGCATAAGCTGGTCTACTATCATTCGGTGCTCACTGAAGCATGCAAGCTCGCGCCCGCTGCTGTTGCACCAAGTCTGGGACGGGCAATCCGCTTTTTATACAGGAACGTGGACAAGATGGATCTGGAACTCTCTCAGCGCTTCCTGGACTGGTTTGCCCATCATCTCAGCAACTTCGGTTTCACGTGGAAATGGACTGAATGGTATGTTGCGACCCCTGCCTCTGCTCTGAATCTTCTAACTGTCTTAGGGTCGACGATGTCAGTCTACCTGACGTACACCCAAGAAAGGCTTTTATTATCGATGCCTTGGACAAAGAGATCCGACTCAGCTTTTCGAAGCGCATCAAGGGGACCCTACCAGAGCCTTATCAGGCCCTGATCTCGGAAGCTAAAGAAAAGGACGTGCCTGATTTCAAATATGACGATGAATCCACGCCCTTTGCTGCCGAAGGAAAGGAAGTTGCGCAGTTGATCCGACGCAAAGCCACCAGCGAGGAATTCGGTCCCGTCCTGGAAAAAGTGGAAGAAGAGGCAGCAGCGTCAGGACTGTCCGACCCTTCTGTTGTATCGGCCGATGTCTTTGTTACTTCGATGTGCTGGATTGGTTCCAAATCGTTGTCTCACGCTCTAGCTTGCATTGAACGGTGCAAAGAGCGTCTGTTGGCGATAAGTGCTACCAGTCCCGCCTGCAGGAAGCAAATCATCACCTCCGTCGTGGACTACTGGAAAGATCAACGTGGCATCGGAACTATCCTCGTTGACAAGTTACTCAACTACCAAATCTTGACCCCTGAGAGTGTTATTGAGTGGGCGCTTATTGACCATGTCTCCCGCGGCACACTTCTCGCCACCACATGGTGTTACGAACTTGTCAGCAACACAACTCGCAAAGTAGCGGGGCGGGTTCGCAGCATCGTGGCCGCCGTTCGCTCGCCTGGTCTTTCGGACGAACAGAGGTCGGAACTCCAGCAAACACTGACTCGCGAACTCGAGACCATGAAGTCGCTTTTTGCCACGATCGAAGACGCGGTTGTAAGCATCAGGGACGGGAATCAAGACGAGATGATGGAGAGTTCTGATGCGCTACGTGCCGAAGACGAGGAATTGCTGAAGGCGTGGGGTGGGCGATGGGCCAGGGTATTCCATCGAAAATACGCGGTAGAAGAGAGTTGGGTTCGGGATGAATTAGCGAAGCCACTGCCAGTAGCGGAAGAGAAGCCCACCGAGGATGAGGTGATGAAGACGGACGAGACGGAGAATGGGGCGAATGGTGTGGCGGCGGTGGTAGGAGCTGGAGAGAATGGAGCAGCAGATGCCGCCGATGGAATTGAATAGATGTGGCACAGGGGTTTCAATCTCACAATCTTGGGGAGAGCGGAATCTCCTTGGGAAGTTTTGTCCGGGGGGGTGTCCAGGTCTTGGACATCCAGTGTGGGAAGCCCATGGGAGGAGGACGAAAGTGCCTCGAGCCGCTTCCTGGTGAAGCAGGAAGGAAAGAAAGAAAAGACCGCCACCATCATTCATTCTTCTACATCCAAGATTCGGCCTCTGGAACTGTCACGACTGTCAAAGGGGGAAAAAGGAAAACTGTACACCAACTAGCCTAACTACAGATGATTTTTGCACCTTTCTTGTATCACGTTGTTTTACCATGACAATGACAATGACAATGACAATGGCGATGGCAATGCAGACAGACAAGACATACAGTTGCTATGTAACTGCAGCGTAACAGCACATTATCTCTGTGTCTATGTCTATTCCTACATCTATATCCGTATCTTTATTTTCTCTAGGAATCTCCTACAGGAGCTCTTGACCGTACGGCGCAACCATGTACGGGTTCACACATGATTATTGTAAGCCGGCGAGGCTGGCGAAACTCCGCGAAGGAAAGAGAGTGGCTGGTCGGTTGGATGGGTGTTGCCAGTGATCTCCAACCTAGAGATTGTCATTGTAATTGTAAACGGGACCGCGAGAGGGGGGGGGGAGAGAGAGAGAGAGAGAGAGAGAGAGAGAACAGACTTCTATGTGTCTGCATCTGGGCGGTGGGTGTGATACTTGTACAGAAAAATGAATAGGGCAG